>NW_027141749.1:1767500-2026166 GCF_036365525.1 Heterodontus francisci | reverse complement strand
TGGAGGGGGAGCTTTTACAGGACAGGGAGTGTGTTTAGAAGGGGGGAGTGTTCACAGTGGGGGAAGGGGACAATTAAATTGGGGACGGTTAACGGGGGGTATTTGGAAGGAAGTCTGTTCCTGGGGGTATTTAGATGGGGCTCTGTTACTGGGAGGGTTATTTAGATGGGAGTTTGTTCCTGGGCAATTATTTGGATGGGAGTCGGTTCCTGCGGGGAGGGTATTTAGATTAGAGTCTGTTAATGGGGGCATTTAGATGGGAGTCTGTTTCTGGGAGGTTATTCAGATGGGAGTCTGTTCCGGGGAAAGGGGGGTGGTTTTTAGATGAGAGTCCCTTCCTGGGGGGGGGGTGGGGGTGGGGGTTGTTTCGATGTGGTATCTTCCAACGGGGTGGGGGGCATTTAGATGGGTTGTCTTGTAACAGAGGGAAGGGGATAATTAGATGGGGGTCTGTTCATAGGGAAACTATTAGATAGGGGTCAGTTAACAGGACATATCAGATAGGCATCTGCAGATGAAGATTATTTAGATTGGCGGTGGGGTCTGTACAAGGGGAGATATTTCCAGGGGGGAAATATCGCAGGGGAAAAAATTTGTGTGGTGGATAAATATTGTGTAAATTGGATAAAAATTGGATAAAAATCCGCCTCTACATATAAAATGGAGGGAGATACCCCTCTATGTATAAAAATGGAGGGAGATATCCCTCTAAGCATAAAATGGAGGGAAATCCCCTCGAAGCATAAAATGGAGGGAGATACTTCTGTACATACAAAATGGAGGGAGATACCTCTCTAAGTATAAAACGGATGGAGCTCCCTCTCTACGTATTAAATTGAGGGAGGATACCCCTCTACGTATAAAATGAAGACCCCTCTACATATAACGTGGAGGGAAAGGCCCTTCTGCGTATGAAATGGAGGGAGATTCCTGTCTGTTTAACAAATGGAGGGAGCTCGCTCTCGAAACATAAAATGTTGGGATTTCCACCTGTACAGATAACATGGAGGGGGTCCACTTCAAAACACTTTTTAACCATTTTTATTCCAGAGACAGAGCCGAGTATAATATAAACAGAGGCATGGTCAAATACTGTATTAACTGGTGCATTGGGGTGAGGGGCAGATAGAGAGTGAAACGGGATGAAGAAGAGAGATACAAGATTAGGTGGTACAGCCTGCTGTGAGAAGGACACAAAGAGACTACAAAGGGAGATGAACAGAGACAGAGAGAGATGGTTAGGGATAGACAGCGAGAAAGGGAGACAGAGTGAGAGAGAGAGAGAGAGGGGGAGAGAGACAGAAGGTGAGGTAGAGGCAGAGAGAGAGAGGCAGTCAGGGAAAGGCAGAAAGCGAGAGAGAAATGGTGTGAGAGAAACACAGAGTCATGGAAAGAGAGAGAGAGAAAAACAGAGAGAGAGAGAAAGAGTTAGAGAGAGAGGCAGTGAGAGAGACAGAGAGCACAAGAGAGGGAGAAACAGAGAGAGAGGGAGAAGCAGTGTCACAGAGAGACGGAGAAGTAGAGAGGGAGACAGAGGGAGACTGACAGAGAGAGATGGATAGGGACAGACAGCGACCAGGGATGCAAACATAGAGTCATGGACAAAGGCAGAGAAAGTGAGAGAAAGAGACAGAGAGAGAAAGAGAGAGAGAATCAGACAGAGAGACAGAGAGAAGCAAAGAGACCGATAACGTGAGAGAGGGAGAGACAGAGAGCGGAATGGAGCGAGACAGAGACAGAGAGGGAGAGATGATATCAGGGAGGCACAAATAGACTCATGGTCAGAGGCAGAGAAAGAGAGAGAAAGAGACAGAGAGAGAGACAGGGAGAGAGAGGGGCAGTGGCAGAAAAAGAGGGAGAAACAGAGAGAGAGAGAGACAGAGTCAGAGTGGCAGTGACAGAGAGTCAAAGAGAGAGAGAGAGAAACGGAGAGAGAGGGAGAGGCAGTGAGAGGGAGGCAAAGAAAAAGAGGGAGAGAGTACGAGAGAGGGAGAGACAGACAAACAGGGAGAAATGGTGTAAGGGAGGCACAAGTAAAGTCATGGACGGAGAGTGAGAGAAATAGATAGGGACAGACAGCGACAAAGGGGGGGGGAGAGAGAGAGAGAGAGAGAGAGAGAGAGAGAGAGAGAGAGAGAGAGAGAGAGAGAGAGAGAGAGAGAGAGAGGGAGAGAGGGAGAGAGAGAGAGAGGGAGAGAGGGAGAGAGAGAGGGAGGGAGAGAGGGAGAGAAGGGAGAGAAAGAGAGAGCGAGACAGAGTCAGAGATGGCTTGAAAGAGGGCGAGACAGAGAGAGAGACAGAATCAGAGAGAGCGGGAGAGATGGTGTAAGGGAGGGACAAATGGAGTCATGGAAGGTTGCATTTGTTGACAACGCAACCACTAGTTTGGCCGCTGTGCTGGAACATGCACAATTGCAGCCTGTTCCAGTTAAACGTCATGGTCATCCACGTTCAGGCAGCTGCCAAGACTAAAGATGGCGCCGGTCAATAATCACAAAGGCAGGTGGGGGGGGGGCGGTTGGGGGGGCGGGGGAGGGTGGTGGAGTGGAGCGGGTCGGGCGCAGAATGCGATTTAGTTCCAGTGCTTAAAAACTCTTCACCTCGTTTTATGATTTCACTAATTTAACAATGAGACTGAGAGGGTATTTCACCACCTTCTTCAGCTCTTGTCTGAATTTAGTCTGGGTCACAGTGTAAATGCATGTGTTGGTGCAGGAACTGAGAAGCTGCAGCATCTTTGATGTGTGATCTGTTATATAGAGAGGGTCAGTGTAGGAGAAATAATACAGAATACCTGCAATTCGCCTATAAATGTTAAACACAACCCGGGTCACCCAGAACAGTATAAAACTGCCGGATATACTGAAGAGTAAAATAATTGATTTCCTGCGATTCTCCATCTCTGGGTCCTTGTGATTCTCTCCATTGCTGTGGCGCCGGAATCCCCTGCGGACCTTACTGGAGAATAAAATCCGTCTGACAGTCAGAACATTGAGCAGCAAAATCAGAAAGACCGGTACACAAGGGGTTAAAATGTGGTCAAACAATTCAAATGCCCCCCATATGGGGGAAGTCAAGAAGCTCAGTTTATTAACACAACCCATGGGAACATTATCAATAATGTAACGTTGTTTCATTGTAAAGTACCAGGGGAGAGACTCTAAACAGCCCAGCACACTCACTGTTCCTACAACCACAGCCGCCGTTTTCTCGCGGCAATATTTTGCTTTCAGCTTCTCACAATAAATGGCCACAAATCGATCAAAGGTGAAAGTGACTGTGAGCCAGACAGAAACATTTGTGGCTGCAAAACGCAGAACGGTAAGGAAAGAACACACGGCAGTAATTCTCAGGAATGAAAATGGAAAATAAATAGAAACAATCCAAATCAATATGGGATCAGAGATAACGACCAGGAGATCAGACACTGCCATTCCCACCAGGTAGACAGTGATACATTTGGAGAGACCGCACTTGCCTTGGGACAGGATCACAATCGCCACCAAGTTAACTGGAAGAGAGAGAAAAGG
Organism: Heterodontus francisci; assembly: GCF_036365525.1. Lineage (NCBI taxonomy): Eukaryota > Metazoa > Chordata > Chondrichthyes > Heterodontiformes > Heterodontidae > Heterodontus > Heterodontus francisci. Next base: position 2,022,636 of record NW_027141749.1, on the reverse strand, counting down.
AAGCAGAGAAATTACTGATCAGACCTGGATGCAAAGCAGCAGTTTGACAGGATCTGGGCTGAAATTTCCAGCCTTGTTGCTACATCGAGCAGTGAAAACTGATTGATTGACCTGGGCAGTGCTTTGCCACAGTGAAATGTTTGAAAACACCGTTATTAATAATGAATTGGGAAATTCATACAGAAAGTGAATAAAGTCAGCACGGGATCTACTGGAAGTACTGAGTGAGGATGCAGTGCCAGTGGGGAAATGAGAAGGGGTTTTACAGAGATGGAATCCAATGGGTTAATTGGGAATTTCTCTCCAGACTGTTGATCTGGAAGGTTTGGGGAGAGCGGGATGTGCAGCTGATTTGCTGCTCTGGGTTCAGAGAACCGACAGGGACTGTTAACAAATGGGAAAAGGCTGAAAACTGCAGCGCTGAGTTTGAGTATCAGCCATGATCTGGAATGGCAGAGCAGATTCGAAGGGCTGAATGGCCTCCTCCAGCTTCTTTGTTCCTGTAGTCCTATCACGTTGGACGAGGCAGCTGGAGGTGGAGCTGGTGAGCGAGATTCGGAGGCAGAGAAGGAAAAGGACATGTTGGAGATGGAAGGGAGACTGGAGCAGATGGTTTGGGAATGTGGATAAACTGAAGCAATGGATGAGGAGACAGAGCATTCAAAACAGTGAGAGGAGAGGCTGAGATTCACAGAGAGAGACTGCAGCAGAGTGTTAGAGGAAATCTAATCTGTAGATCCCAGTAATACAACTCAATTAATACATTCAAACAATAATCCCTGTGGTTATTGGTGTTGAAGAACAGTCCATTATTTATACAATATAGTCAATATATTTAGTTTGTACAGCTATTAAATATAAATTTAAATATATTTCTGATATGAAACTCGCTCCTTATTAAATTCAGCAGTCACAGAGATTTTAAATTGAGGTATATGAATAATGATGAACCATCAGTGAGAAACTGATTCTCTTCTGTTCTGCTTATTCAGTCACTGAGTAAGGGATAAGAACTTTCTACAAAACAAAATGAGGACCTGACAGAAATCAATATTGAGGACAAATCCAACAGGAAAATGAACACAATCTGACAACAGACAACTTCAACTCACAGTTTCTCTCACTAATTCTTCTGGACATTCCAGCACTTTATGATAGTGAATTATTCACACTGCTGCTTCTTTCTCTTTCTCTTGACATCTGCTTATCTGTTCCCCTCGGTTTCGTTCTCCCTGCTCGTTTTATCCTTCCTTATCTCCCTGGATTACTCACACCCTGCAAACAGTTACTGAATGCTACTTTTCACATATGATGCACTCCGAACATTCAGCACCTTTGTACTGTTCACCAGGTTTTTTTTTAGATATTAGAGATACAGCACTGAAACAGGCTCTTCGGCCCACCGTGTCTGTGCCGAACATCAACCACCCATTTGTACAAATCCTACACTAATCCCATATTCCTACCAAACATCCCCACCTGTCCCTATATTTCCCTACCACCTACCTATACTAGTGACAATTTATAATGGCCAATTTACCTATCAACCTGCAAGTCTTTGGCATGTGGGAGGAGTCCGGAGCACCGGGAGGAAATCCACGCAGACACAGGGAGAACTTGCAAACTCCACACAGGCAGTACCCGGAATCGAACGCGGGTCCCTGAAGCTGTGAGGCTGCGGTGCTAACCACTGCGCCACTGTGCCGCCCTATTCTATTCTCTGAGTCAGTTTGTTTACTTGGTGAAACCTCTGGTAATAATGTAATGTATCTACAGAACACCCAAGTCTCCACCTGTTCACCTCCACTCTTCACTTCACCTACAATGCATGGAATAAACAGGATCGAAAGCTTCTTCCAGACAAACCTCACAATCATTGAAATGCCTTCTCCTGGAATTATAAAGTAATGGGGGTTAGAATGTGGAATGGTTTAATTAATAAAACAACATCAGCGCTGCAGCTGATAATCTACATATAAATGGAAAAACTCTTAATTCCAACTGATAGAGTGTAAACCAATGAAACATCACATCAATACTTTCTATTTTACAGTGTAGTCCAGTGACAGTGAAGGTCCACAGTGAAGCAAAGAAGGAGATGAGAACGTGTCGGCAGCAAACCGGTTCAGTAGCCAGACCTCTGAAGCAGCGTCAGACACACACAAAATGAAATAATATTTTATAACAAATAACAAAGAACAGTACAGCACAGAAACAGGCCATTCGCCCCTCCAAGCCTGCGCCGATCTTGATGCCTGCCTAAACTAACAGCTTCTGCACTTCCGGGGCCCAACTCCCTCTATTCCCTTCCCATTCATGTATTTGTCAAGATGTCTCTTAAACATTGCGATCGTATCAACTTCCACCACCTTCCCTGGCAGCAAGTTCCAGGCACTCACCACCCTCTGTGTAAAAAACGTGCCTCGCACATCCCTTCTAAACGTTGCCCCTCGCACCTTCGACCTATATCCCCTAGAAACTGTCTCTTCGACCCTGGGAAAAAGCTTCTGACTATCCAATCTGCCCATGCCGCTCATAACTTTGCAAACCTCTATCATGTTGCCCCTCCATCTCCGTCGTTCCAGTGAAAACAATCCGAGTTCTTCCAAAATCTCCAGTGATAACAAATAAATATATTGAAATTCCAGTTAAACTGAGCCATGTTGTTGGGGAGGGAGGACATTGTGCTGTCCCCTTGTAACACTGAGACCTTGAGATGCTTCATTATCAATCAAGGAAAAAAAGATTCATAAAAATATTCCAGGACCAGATCGATCCACGTCATGAAACTGCTCAAAGCACCTGATGATCTGATTCGTGATCCTAACCGAGAAGCTTGATTCGAATACACTCAATGCACAGAATAATCCAGGAACAATGCCACGGTTGCAGAAACCAATCATATTATGGACACAGGACTGAAAGACTAGAAAAATGAGAAGATTCCGTCAGTAAATTGCTGGAAAAGAAAAGAACAGGCGGCTGTGTAACACAAAGTAAGAAATAATACCGAGTACAGCAGCACATTTAACATCGATTTATACCATTAACAGCTAAGATACTGGCTTACCAGGAACTCCAATTACTGCAAGTACAGGATAGTAAATGTCTTCTATCTGATACATTACTGGATATTCCATTTCTGTGAGAAGCAGAGACTTCTGGTAGCCTGGAATCCACAGCTCCAGCAGGCACTCTGAGTTGATCCATTCCAATGGGTCCGGAGTTATACAGGGGATAAGTCTCCAATGACATGGTTATACCCCTGATCATTGCTATTGGTTACACTCTCCTGAACAAACACATTACATCAGCAGCTTTGACTCTGATGTAATTAATGTGGTGGATAAAACACAATCATTTCAATGTCAATGACATTTTCTTAGTAAGACCTCTCTCAGGAATAAACCTGAAATCTGCACTCATTCGGGATATATGCGACAATTATGAGTGGCATCATTTATATTTTCCAGATTATTGTATTGACCTTGCTCACTCATGGTGTTTCTATTGTAAATGTAACCGATCTGTCTGCAGTGCACGCTGAATCCAGGGACAAAACTAATCCCGTTTCACTCTGTTCCTGCCTTTTCCCAGTTAAAATGTGAACTTTGGGGATCTGATTCAAGACAATGTTCAGGGCTACAGCCTAAAAACTACTGTGGGTGATATTAGGAGACAGACACTGTTAATGTCCATTGGGGAGGCAGTCACACAGTGAATATATCACCGGTCAAGTAATCCAGAGGCCCACTAGTGGCCTGGTGACAGATGTTTAAACCCACCATGACTGCTGCATAAAATAAAGGGAGCTACCCCTCCATGTATAAAGTGGAGGGAGCTCCCTCTCTATGCATAAATGGAGGCAGCTCCCCCTCTCCCTATAAAGTGGAGGGAGCACCCCCTCTACGTATAAACTGGAGGGAACTCCCTCTCTATGTATAAAGTGGAGTGAGCTGCCTCTCTGTGCATAAAGTAGAGGGAGCTCCCTCGCTATGTGTAAAATGGAGGGAGCTCCAGCTATGTATATATTGGAGGGAGTACCCGCTCTATGTATAAAGTGGGGGGAGTTCCATCTCTATGTATAAAGTGAAGGGAGCACCATCTCTATGTATAAAATGGAGGGTGCTCCCTCTCTGTGCACAAAGTGGAGGGACGAAGTGAAAGACAGCGGGAGACAGAAGCGATAATGAGATGAAATCTTAACAGAACCCCAGTACCAATCTCCACTGTCTGCCCAGTCGGGTATCGGGGATTTAATGTGAGTGTTTGAGGGGTGAGTGTTGGATCAGTGTTTGATATTTTCAAACTGCAGTGACGTTGCCAAAAAGGGCAAGAGTTACAGGTTCAAAATTAACCAGAAGCGACTCCCGACATTGCTGTCCTGGGAGTGAAGGAGGAAGAGATGGAGGGAGGTAGGCACAGACAGAGTGGGTTAGAGGTCAGTGTTTGATGTTTTCAAACTGCAGTGACGTTCGCAGCAATGGCAAGATTCCCACCTTCAGAATTAACCAAGAAATATTTTAAAGCATTTCTGCCCAAGGAGAGAGAGAGAGGAAGAGATGGTGTGAGAGACACAGACAGAGTCATGGACAGAGATGGAGAAAGAGGGAGAGGCAGTGACAGAGAGAGTGCGAGACACAGTGAGAGAAAGAGAGAGAGAGAGATGGAGAGAGACAGACATGAGAGGGAAAGACAGATAGAGGATGAGACAAGATGTAACAATAAGTAACAATCCTCATTATCTGCCCAGTCCTGTGTTGGGAGTTTAGTGTGAGTGTTTAGGGGTGAGTGTTGGATCAGTGATCAGTGTTTCATATTTTCAAACTGCAGTGACGTTCACAACAAGGCATGTACAGAATAGAAGAGCAGGGAGGTTATGCTGGAACTGTGTAACCCATTGGTTAGGTCACAACTTGAGTGCTGTGTGCAGTTCTGGTCACCTCATTATCGAAAGGATTTAATTGCACTAGAGAGGGTACAGAGGAGATTTACAAGGATGTTGCCAGAGCTGGGAAAATGCAGCGATGGGGAATGATTGGTTAGGCTGGGGTTGTTCTCCTTGGAACAGAGTAGGCTGAGGGAAGATCTGATTGAAATGTACAACATTTTGAGGGGCCTGGATACAGAACAGGTGAAGGGTCTATTTACCTTAACAGAGAGGTCAGTGGCGATGATGCATAGATTTAAAGTAATTGGCAGAAAAAAATTAGCGGCGAGATGAGGAAAATCGTTTTCACCCAGTGGCTGGTGATGGTCTGGAACTCACTGCCTGAAAGGAGCCAATGGATGTGGTACATTTGGACTTTCAGAAGGCTTTCGACAAAGTCCCGCATAAGAGATTAGTGTGTAAAATTAAAGTGCATAGGATTGTGGTTAGTGTATTGCGATGGATAGAAAATTGTTTGACAGACAGGAAACAAAGAGGAGGGATAAATGGGTTTTTCGAAAGGCAGGCAGGGACTAAACAGGCAGTGACCAGAGGGGTACCGCTGTGATCGGTGCGAGGACCCCAGATATTCACAATATGCAATCATTATTTAGATGAGGAAACTAAGAGAGAGAGAGAGAGAGAGAGAGAAACAGAGATATTGAGAATGATTGGGAGGGAGAGGTTGGGAGGGTGAGATTGGGAGGGAGAGATTGAGAGGGAGAGATTGAGAGGGAGAGATTGGGAGGAGAGATTGGGAGGGAGAGATTGGGAGTGAGAGATTGAGAGGGAGAGATTGAGAGGGAGAGATTGAGAAAGATCAGAAGGAGGGAGAAAGGCAGAGAGAGACAATAAAGATGTGATGCTCACCATCCCACACGGTCTGCGCTCCATCGTTAGACTCTCATACCTTCCCTCCATCAGCTTGTCCATGGGGAAAAGATCCTGGAGAGGGTGATTGGGGTGGGACTTTGAGAAGACTGTCAGGACTGGATAGAGAGAGGGGGATTCCGACTAGACTCTCTCACACACACACACTGTAATCAGCTCCAATTCACCTGGGCACAGAGACACAGAGACTGAGAAACAAAAACTCACTTTCACTAAGTAGCCGTATGGAAAGAAAGAATCGAGGCTGAAGTTGGCCAAATGTATCCCAGTGGTGCAGTGGTTAGCACCGCAGCCTCACAGCTCCAGGGACCTGGGTTCAATTCTGGGTACTGTCTGTGTGGAGCTTGCAACTTCTCCCTGTGTCTGCGTGGGTTTCTTCCAGTTGCTCCGGTTTCCTCCCACCGCCAAAGACTTGCAGGTGATAGGTAAATTGGCTGTTATAAATTGCCCCTAGTGTAAGTAGGTGGTAGGGGATATGGGATTACTGTGGGGTTAGTATAGATGGGTGGTTGTTGGTCGGCACAGAGTCGGTGGGCCGAAGGGCCTGTTTCAGTGATGTATCTCGAAATAAATAAATAAATAAAAAATGAAAAAACCTGTCACTCAAAACAGACAGTCCACCCAAAATAAAGCTCATCCAACCAGCTCTCAGCTTCCTCCTTCTGGACACTCCTTCCCAGGTATGGGACAGTCCAAAGTGAGTCTCTGTGTAAGCAGGGAATGGAGGAGAGAGTGATATTCCAGCCATATCCCAAATGGACCATTCCAGACAGAAACCTGTCTGTCTCTCTCTCTCTCTCCCTCCCCAAAAACCTCATTAACAGTGTAGAAAAGCTGCTGTAATTTAAAACATGGAGGGGCCGCTTTGGATAATGGCCATTTAACACAAATTGTATTCAATGTCTTTCACTATTCACCTCCAGTTTACAGAAAGTTCAGAAAATGACTGCAAATGGCTGACTGCAATTACCTTAAAATTTTGGCAAAGAGTTTTTGCTGGAGACGCCTGTTTGACTGCACTCTAAACATGCAGTTTTTATTCAGATTTTCAATTCCACTGTGTGATAAAGACTGAAACGAGAGGCAGGTTAATGATGCAGCCAAGAGAACGTTTACAGCTGGTGACATTTCACACAATTCTCACCCATATTTACAATTATATTTGTCAATGAGTGTTTGTCCTTTATTTGATGCTGCTGCATTTATGCATTAGCCTGTAATCAATCGATAAAACCTTAACATTTACCAGTTTAATGTTACAAGGGTTTACAAAGCTGGAAAATGGCGAATTGACCCCAATTGTATGAAAGATCTTCCACTTTTCAGCTCCACTTTATATAAAATTTAGCGATAACGACCTCCACATTCTGACAAAGAGTTTTTGCTGCTATAATAAAATGTCACTTGTTTCACTTCCTTCCTGGCTGTTTCTTTCTTCTGCTCTCCTGGGGGTTCAGACGGAATAAAAACAAGAAATGCTGGAACCACTCAGCATGTCTGGCAGCATCTGTGGAAAGAGCAGCAGAGTTAACGTTTCGGGTCAGTGGCCCTTCTTAAGAACTCAGGATTCAGAAGGATTTTTGTTCATCACTTGTCCAAATTCAAGAGGTTCCAGCTCCTCTGCAGCTGCTGTCCTGGAGAAATGAATTGCACGCAACATCTTTCCCTCAGTTTGGAGACATAAGGAGTGACTGTTTTCACTAGCAGAGGGGAGAAACTAATAGGCAGGGAGTTGTTCTGGTCTGGAATTCACTGTCTGACAGGTTTCTGAAAGCAGATTCAATGGTAACCTTCAAAAGACAATTGGATCAAAACTTCAATTACTGTGAGTTATCGCAGAGAAGATACCAGCATAGAAAAAGTGTGTGTGTGAGAGAAATAGATGTCATAACGCTAGTGATAAGGAACTCAAAACAACTTATGTTGAGAGTTTTTCTCTGTAAATGATTGAGTTTTAGTTGCTGCCGTTGCTTTATTAATGCATTACCTTTAATCAGTCAAAATAATTTTCCAAACAGGAGCATTTTAATGTTACAAAAGCTTACATAGTAGGAAAATAGCCATTTAACACAAACTGTATTGAAATCATTTTATTCAGCATCTCAAGTTTTAATAAAGTAAATTCCTCAAACTTGTGGAAACTTTCAAACTCTCAGTCACAGCGAATCTCCCATCAGCAATGCCTCAGCATCTCCATCTTCTGGTGTCCCTGTCTCACTGCAGTTACTCCCCCTGTCACCATCCCCATCTGCTGGTGTCCCTGACTCACTGCAGTTACTGTCTCCTCCCACCATCTCCATCTGCTGGTGTCCCTGTCTCAGTGCAGTTACTGCCCCCTCTCACAATCTCCATCTGCAGGTGTACCTGTCTCACTGCATTTTCTGCCCCTCTCACCATCTCCATCTGTTGGTGCTCCTGTCTCACTGGAGTTACTGTCCCCTCTTACCATCTACATCTGCATCTGCTTGTGTACCTGTCTCACTGCAGTTGCTGTCCCCCTCTCACCATCTCCATCTGCTGGTGTCCCTGTCTCTCTGCAGTTACTGTCCCCCTCTTACCATCTCCATCTGCTGGTGTCTCTGTCTCACTGCAAGTACTGTCCGTCTCTCACAATCTCCATCTGCTGGTGTCCCAGTCTCACTGCAGATTCTGCCATATTTTTTATGACATTTAAATCAATAATAAATAAATCAATATAGCTGCTATTCCAAGCACACACAAGGAAATTTACCTGAGTTTAAAGGGCTTTAAACATACATAATTTTCAATAAAGTTAATGGAAATACTGTCTTGGTGGTTGCTGAGTATTGAGGGAAACCTTTTTTTTGAGGTAAACAAGTGGAAGATATTGTCAACTGACGGCAACATTATTTGAATTTGGGAAACTTAGATTTAAAAACAGAATCAGTATAATTTGATGCAATTCCTATCAAGAGTAAAGGGGTATCTGGCTAAATAATAAGCCATCGTGCATAATCTGTTGTTTTAATTTTATGCACTTACATGATAATAGTTTAGGAATTATCCTGTGAAAGGATAATGACTGTCATCGAGTGAAGTGATCAGCAGGTGCGGTGACAGTCTTCAATCTGAGGAGTGTCGATGAAGTTTTAACAGATAATAACATTCTTCATCATCAGTAGTCATTCGGAGTTATGATATTTTAGAAGGGAAGAACATGCAAAATTTGTGCTGATCGCACCACTCTTGAGCTCGAGAATAGAAAGAGTGGTCAACAGCAATAATAAGATTAAGGAGAAGTCAGATTTGGTCCTGTTGGGGAATTGGAGGTTCTTGGAATGGTGTTTTAAAATGACGAACGTTACGTAATGCTCGTAATAATTAATGAGTGGACTCATTAAGAGAAAAATTAGTCAATGTCATACTTTGTGAATGATAACATGATTAGGAAATGGCTCGTAACTTTTCCTTGAATTCACATTTAAACATCCATCTGCAATATAAATGTGCTAAGGTGAGGTAAAATCAGTTGAGCAGCATTTATCTTTAAATAAGCAACCGTTGTGTAGCAACTTGCAATAAGTCATTTGAGTTATAAGACAATTCAGTTTCTGTTTTACCCTAACTTATTTCAAGCAAATAGGAGAGAAGCTATTTCAATATGACCACTGGGATTTAGAAGTTGAACAACAGCTGAGACAAAGGTAAAGGAATGATTATGGTAAGGCCTGGAATCAAATGGAATGTTGATTCTTGAAAAAAAAGAAGCGTTTTAAAAATTGTATTGGATAATAAAGTTTCTTCCACGCTCAACAGTTGGTGAGTAACAGTTGTTAGAGAATAACTCCAAATAGATTGGTTGGTAACTAAAGGTAAAAGGAAAGGTCAACAGTTCTTTTTTTCTTAAGATAATAGGTAGGTTGTTTTTTTCTGGGGATCAAGGTCCGTAGTGTAAATAATCTAATTGTTGGGTAATTTGAGGGTATAAATTAAGGGTAAGTCATGTCATGGCAGCTCGGCAACCAGGATTGTGCCTCCTGTGTAATGTGGGAAGTAATAGACACTTCCAGTGTCCAGGGCGAACACGTGTGCAGGAAGTGTCTCCAGCTGCAGCTACTCGAAATCCGCGTTTCGGATCTGGAGCAGCGGCTGGGGACACGATGGAGCATCCGCGTACAGGGAGGTGGTCACACCGTAGGTAAAGACTGCTCATGCAGAAAGGAAATGGGTGACCGTCAGGCAGAGTAGAAGAAATAGGCAGGTAGTGGAGGAGTACCCTTGGTCCATATCCATATCTATATTCCGCTTTGGACACTGCTGGGGGACATAGTTCCTCAGGGGAACGCGGCAAGAGCCAAGTCTGTGGCACCACGGGTGGCTCAGCTGCACAGGAGTGGAGGAAAGGAATGGGGGAACTATAGTAATAGGGGATTCTATCGTAAGGGGTACAGACAGGTGCTAATGTGGCCGCAAACGTGAATCCAGGAAGGTATGTTGCCTGCCTGGTGCTTGGGGCAAGGATATCATGGAACGGTTGCAGGACATTGTGAAAAGGGAGTGTAAGTATTCAGAGTTCGTGGTACACATTGGTACCGACGACATTGGTAGAAAGAGGGATGAGGTCCTGCAACAAGCATTTAGGGTGCGAGACAGCAGATTAAAAAGCAAGGCTTCAAATGTTCTAATCTCTTAAATACTCCCGGTACAATGCGCTAGTGAGTAGAGGAATAGGAGGTTAGAGCAGATGAATGTATGGCTGAGGAGATGGTTCAGGAGGGAGGGCTTTAGTTCCCTGGATCACTGGGTCTGTTTCCGGCAAAGGTGGGCTCTGTCAGGCTGATGAATAGAGGGCGCTGATTCGCACATGGGAATATATTATTGCCATCACTGTAGTTCTGAAGTTAACTTTCTCTCTGTCTCCACATTCTTTCCCTGTGTCTCTATCTGCCCCTATGCTTTCTCTTCTCTGCTTCTGTTTCACACTCGCCTTCTCCATTTAAACCTTTAATAAATAAAAAATAACATGCCACATACAGCAATGTGATTTGTCGGTATTTGAAATGGTGAGGCCGATTCAGCAGCTTGTTCCCAGTTTAAAGAGGGAGTTTCGCCTTTTGAGGGGACTGAAATCTGGCTATTGTCACATTTCTGCTTGTGGGATCTTTCTGTGCATCAAGTGACCTGTAGCATTTCCTACAAGACAACAATGAGGACACTTTAAAGTTTAGCTTCCTGAGAGCCTGAGTGTGGCTTGCTCTATGGTTTTACAATAATTGTACAACAATTATAAAAGCTGAATGTGAAGCTGTATAAAGGCTTGTTATGAGTTTAAAGATGGAGTTTAGCATTTTCTGAGGACTGTGATGGGATATCTGTTGTGGGATCCTGCTGTGCATACAATCCCTGCATCAATTCCAACATTACAGATGAGGCAGAAACAGATGGAGAGAAAAAGAGGGTGAGTGCGAAACAGCTGGAGGTGGCAGGTTAAACGCAAACAGAGAGACAGGCGGAGTGTGGGTGAGGGAGGGAAGGTAGAGAAAGATGGAGAAAGGCAGAGAGAGAGAGAGAGAAAGAAATAAATACTCAAAACGTTGGTGAACTGAATTTTGAAGTGTCACCATTGTTGGGACCTTGCTGTGCACAGCTTGCCTGCAGAATTCCCTGCATTGTAACAGTGACTGCATTTCAGAAGTGAATTAATCGTGTGTAAAGCTCTCCTGAAGGCAGAGAATTAAAGTCCTGAGCTTGAAGCCGGTATAATTCCCGAATAATAGCACCAAGTCCAAGCCCGGTCCAGCCCAATGTTTCTTTGACTCTCTGTGCATCTGGTCCCCGACTGCCTCTGCCTGTCGCCTTGTGGCTCAGTGGGGGAAGGGACAGATCAGCCATGATCTAACATGGGCTCAAAGCACTGAATGGCCTCCTCCTGTCCCTGTGCCAGTCAGTTTGTGTGTTTGTATGTGTCTACCACTGTTTAATTTCCTGAAGCCGATGGGGAGAACAGGTGAGACACCTTGCTGCACAAAGGGATGTGTCTGGGGCTGGGATCTTCCTGTGCGTTAAAGGGTCAGAATTCCAGTTAGCCTATGGAGGTCCTTGCTCTATGCCTGGCCCTGTGTTTGGCCGGACAGGAGTTAAAGGTGCCGGGGGTCTGGGAGTCAGTTGATGGAATTCCAGTGTCTTATCCAGACCAGGAATTAAAGAGAATGAAAGATTGTCGGGAGACAGAGCCAAACCCAGGAAAGTGATGGAGGTTGTAATAATACGGGGGTGGGGGTGGGGAGATGCGGGCAGTTCACGGGGGTGATGATACAGGGTGAGAATTGGTAGAGTGGGGGGCTTTTACAGGACAAGGAGGTTATTAAGAAAGGGGGGAGTGTTTACAGTGGGGGCAGGAGGGAGAATTAGAGGGCAATAAACACAAATGGAATGAGTTATGTTAAAAATGGGACGGGGAAGTGGGGATTCTCCAGGTTTAAAATGGGAGGGGTAGTGGGGATTCTCCATGTATAAAATGGGAGGGGGCAGTGGGGATGCTCCAGGCTTAAAATGGGTTGGGGCAGTGGGGATTCTCCAGGTTTAAACTGGGAGGCTGCAGTGCGGATTGCCCAGTCCGTGCAAGAGGGGTGTTTTTATGTGGGACTGCTCACAGAGTAGATGGGGATTAATTTCTTTGGGTGCTGTTCACAGCAGGGATATTTGATGGGGGTCTGTTACTGGTGTTATCTAGATGGAGGGGGGGGGCTGGTCACAGGAGGCGTATTTAATTGGGAGTCTGTACGCAGGAGGGGTATTTAAATGGGAGTCTGTTCCTGGTAGTACTTAGATGGGGGTCTGGTCACAGGAAGGGTATTTAGATGGGAGTACGTTACTGGGGGTATTTAGATGGGAGTCTGTTCACAGGAGGGGTATTTAGATGGGCGTTTGTACCTGGGGTAGTCAGATGGGAGTCTGTTCACACGGGGTATTTAGATGGGGGGGGTCTGTTCCAGGGGTTATTTAGATGGGAGTCTTTTCACAGGATAGGAATTTAGATTGGAGACTGTTCACAGGAGGGGTATTTAGATGGGAGTCTGTTCACAAGAAGGGTATTAGATGGTGGTCAGTTAACATGAGGATATCAGATAAGGGTCTGTAGACCAGGGGTATTTACATGGTGGGTTGGGGGGTGCTATTCACGGGCGCGAATAAATTACAGGGGGAATATAAGTTGTGGGGGGATATAAATTGCGGAGGGTATAAATATTGGGGGGGGGAATAAATTGCGGGGGATATAAAAATTGCGGGGGAGCCTTGAATTGTGGGGGATATAAATTGTGGGGGGATAAATTGTGGGCGGGATATAAACTGCGGGGGGGGGGGGTAAATTGCGGGAGATAGGAACACAGATAGGGAGATTGAGAGAGAGACATTGAGGAACAGAGAGAGAGAGAAACAGAGACAGAGAGAAAAACAGAGAGAGAGAGAGAGAGAGGAACAGAGAGAGAGAGAAACAGAAAGAGAGAACGTGAAACAGAGAGCGAGAGAAACAGAGAGAAATAGACACACAGACAGAGAAAGATTGATAGAGAGATTGAGAAAGAGATTGAGGGAGAGAGATTGAGATAGTGAGAGATTGAGTGAGAGAGACTGATTCCAAAGGAGGGAGAAAGGCAGAGAGACAATAAAGATGTGATATTCACTATCCCAGATGGTCTGCGCTCTATCGTTGGACTCTTACACCTCCCTCCATCAGCTCTTCCATAGAGAAAAGATCCTGGAGAGAGGCATTGGGGTGGGAATTGGAGGAAAGGATCAGGACTGAGGCAGAGAGAGGGGGATTCAGACTGGACTCTCTCTCACACACACTGTAATAAGCTTGCAATTCACCTGGGCACTGAGACACAGATACTGAGACACAGAAACTCACCTTCACAAATCAGCTGCATGGAAAGAAAGAATGGAGGCTCATTTTGTCCCAATATACCCCAGAACCTGTCATTCAAAACAGTCATTCCACCCAAAATACAGCTCATCCAACCAGCTCTCATCTTCCTCCAACTGAATACTGCCTCCCAGGTATGGGACAGTGCAAGGTGAGTCGCTGTGTAAACAGGGAAAGGGGGCGAGAGGGATATTCCAGCCATATCTCAAATGGACCATTCCAGACAGAATTCTGTCTGTCTGTCTGTCTGTCTCTCTCTCCCTCCGCCCAAAACCTCATTAACAGAGCAGAAAAGCTGCTGTAATTTAAAACCTGGAGAGGCCGGTTTGGATAATGACTGTTTTACAGTAATTGTATTAAATGTCTTTCACTATTCACCTCCACTTAACAGAAAGTTCAGAAAATGACCGAAAATGTCTCACTGCAGTTACCTTGATATTCTGGCAGTGAGTTTTTGCTGGAGAGGCCAGTTTGACTGTAGTATAAACAGGCAGTTTTTATTCAGATTTTCAATTCCACTGTGTGATAAAGACTGAAACCAGGTTAATGATGCAGCCAAGAGAACTTTCACATCTGGTGACATTTCACACATTTCTGACCCACATTTAAAGTTGTATTTGTCAATGATTCTTTGTACTTTATCTGATGCTGCTGTATTTATGGATTAGCCTGTAATCAATTGAAAAAAACCTTCTTTAATGTCACAAGGGTTTACAAAGTTGGGAAATGGACATTTATCACAAATTGTTTGAAGGATCTACCAGTTGTCACCTCCAGTTTATGTAAAGCTCAGCGATAATGACCTCCACATTCTGACAAAGAGTTTTTGCTGCTGTAATAAAGTGTCACTTGTTTCCATTTGCTTCCTGACTGTTTCTTTCCTCTGCTCTCCTGGGGGATTCAGAGATGATTTTTGTTCATCACTTGCCCACATTCAGGAAGTTCCAGCTCCTCTACAGCTGCTGTCCTGGAGAAATTAATTGTATTCAAAATCTTTCCCCCAGTTTGGAGGCGGGAGGAGAGACTTTTTACACTAGCAGAGGGGAGAAACAAATAGTCAGGGTGTTGTTATGGTCTGGACTTCTCATTCTGACAGGTTTTCTGAAAGCAGATTCCATAATAACTTACAAAAGACAATCTGATCCAAACTTCAGTTACTCTGAGTTATAGTACAGAAGCATCGAGAGAGAAGTGGGAGAAAGAGAGAGATGTCATAATGTCAGTGATGAAGAATTCAACACAACTCATTTAGAGAGTTTTTATTTGCAAATGATTGCTGAGTTTTATTTGATGCTGTTGTTTTGTTTATGCATTATCTTTAATCACTCAAAATAATTTTCCAAATAGGAACCACTTTGATGTTACAAGTATTTACATAGTAGGAAAAGAGTCATTTAACAAAAATTGTATTCAAATATTGTTATTCAGCATCTCATGTTTACAGAAAGTAAACTTCTCAAACATTTTGAAATTTTCAGAAGCTCAGTAACACTGAATCTCCCATCAGGTATGGCTCACCATCTCTGTCTACTGGTGTCCCTGTCTCGCTGCAGTCACTGTGCCCACCCCCTTACCATCTCCATCTGCTGGTGTCCCTGTCTCACTGCAGTTACTGTCCCCTCTCACCATCTCCATCTGCTGGTGTTCCTGTCTCACTGCATTTACTGTTACTTCTCATCATCTCCATCTGCTGGTGTCCCTGTCACACTGCACTTATTGTCCCCCTCTCACCATCTCCATTTGCTGGTGTCCCTGCCTCACTGCAGTTACTGTCCCCGTCTCACCATCTCCATCTGCTGGTGTCCCTGTCTCACTGCAGTTACTGTCCCCCTCACCATCTCCAATTGCTGTTATACCTGTCTCACTGCAGTTGCTGTCCCCCTCTCGCCATCCCCATCTGCTGGTGTCCCTGTCTCACTGCAGTTACTGTCCCCTCTCACCATCTCCATCTGCGAGTGTCCCTGTCTCACTGCAGTTACTGTCCACCCAAACCATCTCCATCTTCTGGTGTCCCTGTCTCACTGCAGTTACTGTCCCCTCTCACCATCTGCATCTGCTGGGATCCATGTATCACTTCAGTTACTGCCCTCCCTCACCATCTCCATCTGCTGGTGTCCCTTTCTCACTGCAACTTCTGCCCCCTCTCATCACCTCACAATCGCCGTAATTTGGAGCTTTGTCCACAGGCAGCATTTATTGACAACGCAACCACTAGGTGGCGCTGTATTGGCACATGCGCAAATGCAGCCTGTTCCGCTTTCACGTCATGTTTTGCCACGTTCAGGCAGCTGCCAGGACTAAAGATGGCTAAATACTCACAAAGGGGGGTAGAGGGGAGGGTGGTAGAGTGCGGCGTGGGACGGAATGGGATTTAGTTCCATTGCTTGAAACCCTTCAGCTCTTTCTATGATTTCACGAATTTGACAATGAGATTGAAAGGGTATTTCACCACCTTCGTCAGCTCCTGTCTGAATTTAGTCTGGGTCATAGTGTAAATACATGTGTTGGTGCAGGAACTGAGAACCTGCAGCATCTTTGATGTTTGATTTCTAAATATATGCAATTCTTACGTAAATGTTATCCACAACCCAGGTCACCCATAACAGTATAAAACTGCTCGATATACTGAAGAGTAAAATAATTGATTTCCTGCGATTCTCCATCTCTGGGTCCTTGTGATTCTCTCCATTGCTGTGTGGCCGGAATCCCCTGCGGACTTTACTGGAGAATAAAATCCGTCTGACAGTCAGAACATTGAGCAGCAAAATCAGAAAGACCGGGACACAAGGGGTTAAAATGCGGTTAAACAATTCAAATGCCCCCATATGGGGTAAGTATAGAAGCTCAGTTTAATAACACAACCCATGGGAACATTATCAATCATGTAATCTTGTTCCAGTATAAAGTACCAGGGGACAGACTCCAAACAGCCCAGCACACTCACTGTTCCTACAACCAAAGCCGCCGTTTTCGCGCTGCAATATTTTGTTTTCAGCTTCTCACAACAAATGGCCACAAATCGATCAAAGGTGAAAGTGACTGTGAGCCAGACAGAAACAACTGTGGCTGCAGAAAGCAGAACGGCGATGAGAGAACACACAGGTGTAATGTTCAGGAATGAATATGGGAAATAAATTGAAACAATCCATCTCAATATGGGATCAGTGATAACGACCAGCAGATCAGACACTGCCATTCCCACCAGGTAGACAGTGATACATTTGGAGAGACCGCACTTTCCTCGGGACAGGATCACAATCGCCACCAAGTTAAATGGAACAGAGAGAAAAGGAAGCAGAGAAATTACTGATCAGACCTGGAGATAAAGCAGCAGTTTGACAGGATCTGGGTTGAAATTCCCAGCTTTGTTGCTGCATCGAGCAGTGAAAACTGATTCATTGACCTGGGCAGTGCTTTGTCACAGTGCAATGTTTGAAAACACAATTATTAATAAGGAATTGGGAACTTGATACAGATGGTGAATAAAGTCAGCACTGGATCTACTGGAAGTAATGAGTGAGGATGCAGTGCCAGTGGGGAAATGAGAAGGGGTTTTACAGAGGTGGAATCCAATGGGTTAATTGGGAATTTGTCTCCAGACTGTTGGTTGGGAAGGTTTGGGGAGAGCGGGATGTGCAGCTGGTTTGTTGCTCTTGGTTCAGGGAATGTTACCAAATGGGAAAAGGCTGAAAACTGCAGCGCTGAGTTTGAGTATCAGTCATGATCTAGAATGGTGGAATAGGCTGGAAGGGCTGAATGGCCTCCTCCTGCTCCTATGTTCCTGTATTCCTATCAGGTTCGACGAGGCAGCTGGATGTGGAACCAGTAAGAGAGATTGGGAGGGAAAGAAGGAAAAGGACATGTTGGAGCAGGAGGGGAGTCTGGAGCAGATGGTTTGCGAAAGTGGATAAACTGAAGCAATGGATGAGGAGACTGAGAATTCAATGCAGTGAGAGGAGAGGCTGAGATTCACAGGGAGAGACTGCAGCAGAGTGTTAGAGGAAATCTAATCTATAGATCCCAGTAATACAACTCAATTCATACATTCAAACAATAATCCCTGTGGTTATTGATGTTGGAGAACAGCTCATTGTTTATACAATATAGTCAATATATTTAGTTTGTACAGGCAATTAAATATAAATTTAAATATATTTCTGATATCAGCCTCGCTCTTTATTGAATTCAGCAGTCACAGAGATTTTAAAGTGCATTATTAAAATAATGAATTACCATCAGTGAAGAACTGATTCTAATCTGTTTATTCAGTCACTAAGTAAGGTATAGGAAATTTCCACAAATCAAAATGAGGAGCTGACAGAAATCAACACAGAGGATCAAGTCCAACAGGAAAATGAACACAATCTAACAACAGACAACATCAACTCACAGTTTATCTCACGAAATATTCTGGACATTCAAGCATTTTATGACAGTGAATTATTCACACTGCTGCTTTTCTCTCTTTCTCTTTACTTCTGTTTTTCTCTTTCACTCGGTTTTGTTCTCCCTGGTCCTTTTCTCTTTCCCTATCTCTCTGCAGTACTCATACCCTGCAAACTGTTACTTAATGCTACGTTTCACATAGGATTTATTCCTGTTCACCAGCCCTAGGTTCAATGATTCTATTGCCAGTGTCAGTTTGTTCAATGGTGAAACCTCTGTGAATAATTTAACGTGACGCCCACATCCCATAAATGAATTTAAAAAAACAGTGAAGAACTGATTCTATACTGTTTATTCAGTCACGAAGTAAGGAATAGGAACTTTCTCCAAAATCAAATGAGGATCTGACAGAAATCAACACAGAGGATCAAGTCCAACAGGAAAATGAACAAAATCTGACAACAGACAACTTCAACTCACAGTTTCTCTTACTAATTGCTCCAGACATCCGAGCACTTTATGATAGTGAATTATTCACACTGCTGATTCTTTCTCTTTCTCTTTACTTCTGCTTATCTCCTTCCCCCGGTTTCGTTCTCCCTGCTACTTTTTTCCTTCCCTATTTATTTGGAGTACTCACACTCGACAAACTGTTACTTAATGCTCCTGTTCACACCGAGATTATTCCCAGCATTCTGCCCCTGTGTTCTGTTCACCTGCCCCAGGTTCAATGATTGTATTCTGAGAGTCAGTCTGTTCAATGGTGAAACCTCTCTGAATAGTTTAATGTATCTAGAGAACACCCAAGTTCACCTGCAATCTTCACTTCATCTGCAATGCATGGAATAAACAGGACCGAAAGCTTCTTCCAAACATAATTTACAATCATTGAAATTCTTTCTCCTGGAATTATAAAATAATCCGTTAGAATGTGGGATTGCTTAATTAATTAAACAACAACATCAACCCTGCAGCTGATAATCTACAGATAAATGGAAAGACTCTTGATTCCAACTGATAGAGTGTAAACCAATAAAACATCACACCAGTACTTTCTATTTCACAATGTAGTCCAGTGACAGGGAAGAATGCACAATGAAGCAGAGAAGAACAAAACAAAGAACAAAGAAGAAAGAACAGTAGAGCACAGGAACAGGCCATTCGGCCCTCCATGCCTGCGTCGGTCTTGATGCCTGCCTAAACTAACACCTTCTGCACTTCCGGGGCCCATATCCCTCTATTCCCTTCCTATTCATATATTTGTCAAGATGTCTCTTAAACGTCGCTATCGTATCTGCTTCCACCACCTCCCCTGGCAGCAAGTTCCAGGCACTCACCACCCTCTGTGTGAAAAACTTGCCTCGCACATCCCCTCTAAACTTTGCCCCTCGCACCTTAAACCTATGTCCGCTAGTATCTGACTCTTCCACCCTGAGAAAAAGCTTCTGACTATCCACTCTGTCCATGCCGCTCCTAACTTGTAAACCTCTATGATGTCGCCCCTCCACCTCCGTCGTTTCACTGAAAACAATCCGAGTTTTTCCAACCTCTCCTCACAGCTAATGCCCTCCAGACCAGGCAACATCCTGGTAAACCTCCTCTGTACCCTCTCCAAAGCCTCCAAGTCCTTCTGGTAGTGAGGCGACCAGAATTGCACGCAATATTCTAAGTGTGGCCTAACTAAAATTCTGTACAGCTGCATCATGACTTGCCAATTTTTATACTCTATGCCCCGACCGATGAAGGCAAGCATGCCGTATGCCTTCTTGACCACCTTATCCACCTGCGCTGCCACTTTCAGTGACCTGTGGCCCTGTACGCCCAGATCTCTCTGCCTGTCAATACTCCTAAGGGTTCTGCCATTTACTGTATACCTCCCACCTGCATTAGACCTTCCAAAATGCATTACCTCACATTTGTCCGGACTGAACGCCATCTGCCATTTGTCCGCCCAGGTCTGCAACCGATCTATATCCTGCTGCATCCTCTGACAATCCTCACCATTATCCGCAATGCCACCAACCTTTGTGTCGTCCGCATACTTACTAATCAGAACAGCTACATTTTCCTCCAAATCATTTTTATATACTACAAACAGCACTGGTCCCAGCACTGATCCCTGCGGAACACCACTAGTCACATCTCTCCATTCAGAAAAACACCTATCCACTGTTACCCTCTGTCTGCTGTGACTGAGCCAGTTCTGTATCCATCTTGCCAGCTCACCTCTGATCCCGTGTGACTTCACCTTTTGCACCAGTCTGCCATGCGGGACCTTGTCAAAGGCTTTACTAAAGTCCATATAGACAACATCCACCGCCCTTCCTTCATCAATCATCTTCGTCACTTCCTCAAAAAACTGATTCAAATTAGTAAGACACGACCTCCTCTTCACAAAACCAAGATGTCTCTCTCTAATATGTTCGTTTGTTTCCAAATGGGAGTAAATCATTCCCCGAAGAAGTCTCTCTAATAGTTTCCCTACCACTGACGTAAGGCTCACCGGCCTATAATTTCCTGAATTATCCTTACCACCCTTCTTAAACAAAGGAACGACATTGGCTATTCTCCAGTCCTCTGGGACCTCACCTGTAGCCAATGAGGATGCAAAGATCTCTGTCACGGCCACAGCAATCTCCTCCCTTGCCTCCCTCGGTATTCTTGGGTAGATCCCATCAGGCCCTGGGGACTTATCTACCTTAATGTTTTGCAAGACACCCAACACCTCCTCCTTTTTGATAATGAGATGACTGAGACTATCTGCACTCCCTTCCCTGGGCTCATCATCCACCAAGTCCTTCTCCTTGGTGAATACAGATGCAAAGTATTCATTTAGCACCTCACCCATTTCCTCTGGCTCCACGCATAGATTCCCATCCCTGTCCTTGAGTGGGCCAACCCTTTCCCTGGATACCCTCTTGCTCTTTATATATGAATAAAAAGCCTTGTGAGTTTCCTTAATCCAGTTTGCCAATGACTTTTCATGACCCATTTTAGCCCTCCTAATGCCTTGCTTACGTTCCTTCCTACTGCCTTTATATTCCTCAGGATGCTTAATCTGTTCCTTGCCTTCCAACCCTTACAAATGCTTCTTTTTTCTTTTTGACTAGACTCACAATATCCCGTGTTATCCAAGCTTCCTGAATCTTGCCAAACTTGTCTTTCTTCCTCACAGGAACATGCTGGTCCTGGATTCTAATCAGCTGACGTTTGAAAGACTCCCACATGTCAGATGTTGTTTTACCCTCAAACAGCCGCCCCAATCTAAATTCTTCAGTTACTGCCTAATATTGTTATAATTAGCCTTCCCCCAATTTCGCACCTTCACCCTAGGACTACTCTTATCCTTATCCACAAGTACCTTAAAACTTATGGAATGATGACCACTGCTCCCGAAATGCTCCCCCACTGAAACTTCGACCACCTGGCCGTACTCATTCCCCAATACCATGTCCAGAATGGCCCCATCCCTAGTGGGACTATCTACTTACTGTTTCAAGAAACCCTCCTGGATGCTCCTCACAAATTCTGCCCCATCCAAGCCCCTAGCACTAAGTGAATCCCAGTCAATATTGGGGAAGTTAAAATCACCCACCACTACAACCCTTTTACCTTTACATCTTTCCAAAATCTGTCTACATATCTGCTCCTCTACCTCCCGCTGGCTGTTGGGAGGCCTGTAGTAAACCCCCAACATCGTGACTGCACCCTTCCTATTCCTGAGTTCCACCCATATTGCCTCACTGCATGACCTCTCTGAGGTGTCCTCCCGCAGTACAGCTGTGATATTCTCCTTAACCAGTAATGTAACTTCCCCACCCTTTTACAGCCCCCTCTATCCCGCCTGAAGCTTCTAAAGCCTGGAACATTTAGCTGCCAATCCTGCCCTTCCCTCATCCAAGTCTCTGTAATAGCAACGACATCATATTTCCAAGTACTAATCCAAGCTCTAAGTTCATCTGCCTTACCTGTTATGCTTCTCGTATTGAAACAAACGCACTTCAGACCACCAGTCCCGCTGTGCTCAGCAACATCTCCCTGCCTGCTCTTCCTCTTAGTCCTACTGGCCTTATTTACTATGTCCTCCTCATTTACTTCACTAGCTGTCCTACTGCTCTGTTTCCCACCCCCCTGCCACACTAGTTTAAACCCTCCAGCAAACCGTGCAGCCAGGATATTAGTGCCCCTCCTGTTTAGATGCAACCCGTCCTTCTGGTGCACGTCCCATCTGTCCCTGAAGAGAGCCCAATGGTCCAGATATCTGAAACCCTCCCTTCTGCACCAGCTACTCAGCCACGTTTTTAGTTGCACTATCTTCCTACTTCTAGCCTCAATGGGACGTGGCACAGGGAGTAATCCAGATATTGCAACCCCAGATGCCCTGTTTTTTAACTTACTACCTAACTCCCTAAACTCCCCCTGCAACACCTCATCACTCTTCTTGCCTATGTCGTTGGTACCGATGTCGACCACAACCTCTGGATGTTCACCCTCTCCCTTCAGAATGCCCTCTGTCCGTTCAGAGACATCCTTGCCCCTGGCATCAGGGAGGCAACATACCTTCCTGGAGTCTCTGTCACGTCCACAGAAGCGCCTATCTGTGCCCCTGACTATCGAGTCCCCTATAACTATTGCTCTTCTGCGCTTTGTCCCTCCCTGCTGAACAACAGTGCCTGCTGTGGTGACACTGCTCTGGCTGCTGCTGTTTTCCCCTGATAGGCCATCCCCCTCAACAGTATCCAAAACGGTTTACTTGTTAGAGAGGGGGATAGCCACAGGGGATTCCTGCACTGACTGCCTGCCCCTTCTAGCGGTCACTCATCTATCTGCCTGCACCTTGGGTGTAACAACTTCTCTAAAACTCCTATCTATGACGCATTCCGCCACCTGCATGCTTCTAAGTGCATCCAGTTGCCGCTCCAACCGATCCATGCGGTCTGCGAGGAGCTGCAACTGAGTACACTTCCTGCAGATGTCGTCGCCCGGAACGCTGGAAGCATCACGGACTTCCCACATGTCACAGGTGAAGCACTTCACCCCTCTAACTGACATTTCTATCACTAATTAGTTAATTATATGAAACAAATAAATACTTATTAAATCCTTACTAAATCATGATACACTTCACTATGTAGTCCCCAGTGCTAGATTTCTACAATAAACATGAAATGCTATCTAAATGCAGTAATCTCCGCTCTCTGGTTTAGTTACTCTACTTATTTATGAGTTAATTAGTGTTTTAATCAATTCTATCAGTTTTATTTTCAAATTCGGTACAGATTCCCTACCAGCCAATCAGGTCACAGCTTTCTGGTGACGTCACTTTTTTCAGTTTTCTTCCACCCGAGGTGACTTACTCTGTGGACTCACCACTCTGGAATTCCGCCCTCTGTGTCTGCTCCGAGAATCCCCGAGGTAAGTTATTTTTAAATACTTCCCGCTCTGGAACTCCGCCCTCTGAGTCTTACCCGAGAATCCCCGAGATACGTTTTTTCACATACTTTCCGCTCCGGAACTCCGCCCTCTGAGTCTGCTCCGAGAATCCCCGAGGTAAGTTTTTTTACATACTTACCGCTCTGGACCTGCGCCCTCCGAGTCTGCTCCGAGAATCCCCGAGGTAAGTTTTTTTTTATATTCTCACTGCTCCGGAACTCCGCCCTCCGAGTCTGCTCCGAGAATCACCGCGGTAAGTTTTTTTTTTATATAGTCACTGCTCCGGAACTCCGCCCTCCGAGGAGATGTGAAAGAGTCAGCAGCAAACTTAGTTCAGTAGCCAGACATCTGAAGCAGTTTCAGACCCACACATAATGAAATAATATTTGATAACAGTGATAACCAATAAATACATTGAAATCCCAGTTAAACTGAGCCATGTTATTGGGGAGGGAGGACATTGTGCTGTCCCCTTGTAACGCTGAGACCGTGAGATGCCTTATTATCAATCAATGAAAAAAATCATAAACATATTCCAGGACGGGTTAGATCCACATCATGAATCTGTTAAAAGCTCCTGATGGTCTGATACTTGATCCTAGCCGAGATGCTTGATTTGAATGCTCTCAATGCACAGAATAATCTCGTAGCAATGCCACAGTTGCCAAAGCCAATAACATTAAAGACGTAATACTGCTCCTGCAAGACTGGAGGAGTGGACAATGAGGAGATTCCATCATTAAATTTCTAAAAAAAGAACAGGTGGCTGTGCAACACATGCAGTGAGAAGTAATACCGAGTACAGCAGGACAGTTAACATCGATTGACACCATGAACAGCCGAGATTTAGGCTTACCATGAACTCCAATTGCTGCAACTGCTGGATAGTAAATGGATATGAACTGAATGATTACTGGATATCCCATTTCTGTGAGAAGCGGAGTCTTCTGTTAGCCTGTAATCCGCAGCTCCAGCAGGCACTCTGAGCGGATCCATTCCAATGGTCCTGATTTAGACAGGTGACAAGGCTCCACTGACATGTTATACCCCTGATCATTGCTATTAGTTACACTCACTTGAACAAACACATTACATCAGTAGCTTTGACTCTGATGTCAATAATGTGGTGGATAAAACACAATCATTTCAATGTCAATGACATTTTCTTGGTAAGACCTCTCTCGAGAATAAATCTGAAATCGGTACTCATTCAGGATAGATGCTACAATTATGGGTGGTATCATTTACATTTTCCACATTATTGCATTGACCTTGTTCACTCTCAGGTTTCTATTGTAAATGTAAGTGATCTGTCTGCAGTTGGCATTGAATCCGGGGACAAAAGCAATTCCGTTTCACCCTGTTCCTGTCTTTTCCCAGTTAAAATGTAAACTTTGGGGATCTGATTCGAGACAATGTCCAGGGATACAGCCTATAAACTACTCTGGGTGATATTAGGGGACAGACACTGTTCACGTCCATTGCGGAGGCTGTCGCATGGTGATAATATCACTGGTCAATTAATCCATAGGCCTAACCTAGTGGCCTGGTGACAGGTGTTCACATCCCACCATGACAGCTGTATAAAATAGAGGAAGCTCCCTCTGTACGCATAAAGTGAAGGGAGCTCGCTCTCTCTGCATAAACTGGAGGGAACACCCTCTCTATGTATAAAGTGGAGGGAACACCCTCTCTATGTATAAAGTTCAGGGAACACCCTCTCTATGAATAAAGTGGAGGGAGCGCCCTCTCTATGTATAAAGTATACTGTGGAGGGAGATGCGGCTCTATATATAAAATGGAGGGAGCTCCCCTCGACATGTAAAATGGAGGGCGATCCCCCTCTACACATAAAATGGTGGGCGCTCCCCCTCTACATATAAAATGGAGGGAGCTCACCGTCTACATATAAAATAGAGGGCGCCACCCCTATACATATAAAGCGGAGGGAGATGCCCTTCTACACAGAAAATGGAGGGAGATCCCTGTCTATATAACAAATGGAGGGAGCTCCCCCTCTACATATAAGATGGAGGGAGTGCCACCTGTATATATAAAATGGAGGGGATCCAACACATACCTCACCCATTTTAAAACACTTTTTAACCATTTGTATACCAGAGACAGGGTGGAGTATAATATAAACAGAGGCATGGTCAAATACTGTCTTAACCAGTGCATTGGGGTGAGGGAGAGACAGAGAGAGCGAGACGGAGCGAAGGAGCTAGATACAAGGTTTAGGTGGGACAGTAAGCTGTGAGGAGCACACAAATAGACTACAAGGGGAGATGGACAGAGACAGACAGAGATGAAAAGGGATAGTGGATGATCAGCCATGATCGTATTGAATGGTGGAGCAGGCTCGATGGGCTAAATGGCCTACTCCTGTTCCTATGTTCCCAAGCTGCTGAAATAGTTTCTCCCAAACTACCCTATCAGTTCCCCTTAATATCTCAACATCATTGAACAAATCACCTTGATCCTCCTAAATTCCAGGGAACAACTCCTTAGTTTGTGTAATGTCACCTCGTAATTTAACCCTTGGAATCGAGTTATTATTCTGGTATATCTACACTGCACTCAAAAGGACATGGACCGCCTAAGTCTCTTTGGACTTCCAGTGTTTCTACTTGATTACCATTTATAAAGTACTCTGTTCTGGTCTTTTTTGCTGACATTGAAATCTATCTACACAGTTTTGCCCTTCATTTAAGATATTAAATGTAGCTTCCAGCTACACTGCTTACAATGCTGCCTATTTATGTGTCTTTGGTAAACTTGGGTATGTGGCATTCTATCCCATCATCTTAAATCGTTCATAAATACAGCAAAACTGAGACACACACAGGCTTTGCACTAGTAGACAGGACTGAATCGTTCCATCCGAGAGGTTTTTTAATTCCAGATGTATGTGTTTTTTACAGAAAAAACAGAATTCAAATTCACAAAAGCCCAGAATGGGATTTGAACTCCTGCTTTTTCAATCATCACCTCAAGCCTTCAAATTAAAATCCATAAAAAGAGCTTCATTTTCCTACTGCTGTTTTCTGGTTGTCTCAGATTTTGTATGTTGTTCGCTTCTTCTCTTCTTCCATGTGTCTGAAGTCTTTGAAGTTTGTCAGACATTGGTAAACTACTTCATGTGGTGTTATGTAAATACCTTCAATTCTGTGTATATGCAAGTGACACAATTCAAATTCTCACCTTATTGCATCAACCAAAGCCTTCAGGTCCTTTCAAATACCCTTATTTCCTGTCTCTGCAACGATAGCTCACACTTCCCCAATGCAGAATTGTCTGAATGGAAACAGCTTTTGATGCATTTCCCAACACGTTTGCTAACACTTTTCGGGATGAAGCTAAATTCAACTGACAAGATTGCAAGACCCAAATTGAAGCTTTAAGATATATATATGACAGAAATGAAACCCCAGATCTCTCTGTCCCTGCACCCATTTTAACATTGTACCATTTAGTTTATATCACTTCTCCGCAGCCTTCCTTCCAAAATGCTTCATTTTACATTTCTCAGCATTGAAGTTAACCTGCCATGTGTCTGTCCATTTCACCAGACTGCCTCTATACTCCTGAAGTCTACTACCATTCCCTTCCCTGTTTTTTACATTGCAGATGGCACAATGTTGAAGTTATGCCCTGTAAATCCAAGTCCAAGTCATTAATATATATCAAAAACATCAGTGGTCCTAATCCAAACCCCTGGGGAATACACCTGTACCACAATGTACACTGTATACAGTGAGTACAAAACCAGGGAGGTTATGCTGAACATTTGTAAAGCTCTGATTAGGCCCCAATTGGAGAATTGTGTCCAGTTCTGGTCACCACACTTTAGGAAGGAGGTGAGGGTCCTTGAGATAGCGCAGATGAGATTTACCAGAATGGTTCCAGAGATGTGGGATTTAACGACAAGGTTAGGATGGGAAAGCTTAATTTCGTCTCCTTGGAACAAAGGAGGTTGAGGGGAGATTGAATAGAAGCGTATAAGATTATGTCAGGCAAAAATACCGTCCTCCAGTCTGAAGCAACCATTCACCACTACTCTCTGTGTTCTGTCCCTTAGTCAATGTCGCATCCATCCTGCCTCTGTTCCGTTCATTCCATGAGCATTCTTTTTGCTAACTAATAAATTATGAGGCACCATTATGACCTTCCCATGAGGAAATTGGTCCCAGAGCACAGAAAAGCCCACACAGAAAAACACACAGACAGGCAATGACCATCTGCAACAAGAGAGAATCCACCCACCTTCCCTTGGCATTCAAAGCATTATCCCATCGCTGAATCCCCCTTCATCAGCATCCTGGAGAGACATTGACCAGGAACTGAACTGAAGAAATCACATCAGTGCTGTGGCTGCAAGTGACTCACTCCCTGAGTTCGAAAAGCCTTTCCACCATCTACAAGTCACCAGTCAGGTGTTTGATGGTATCACTCCACTTGCCTGGATGAGTGCAACACCTACAGCACTCTGGAAGCTCGACAACATCTGGACAAAGCAGCCCACTTGATTGTCACCCCATCCACTACTTTGAACTTTGATCCGATCACCCCTTAACCTTCTCAATTCCAGGGATACAGAGTAAAGCTGACTGATGTTCACTGATTCCTGGGGCTGACAGGACAGGTGGATAAGCTGGTTAGGAAGGGATAAGGGAGACTTTCATTTCTCGACCAGCGGAAATAATCTCTCAGTGTCAACGCTATGCAGTCCCTTTGAAATCTGATATGTTTCAATGAGATCACCTCTCATTCTTCTAAACTCCAGAGAATACAGGTCCAACTTACTCAGCCTCTCATCATCGGACAATGGCAGAGAAGCTAAACAAATACTTTTTGTCTGTCTTCACAGAGGAAAATTCGAAAAACCTCCCAGAAATAATGGAGAATCAAGGAACTAGTGTAAGTGAGGAACTGCAAGATATAAATATTCGTTAAAAAAAGTACTAGACAAATGATTGGGTCTTAAAGTAAATAAATCCCCTAGACCTGATGATCTGCATCCCAGGGTGTTGAAAGAGGTGGCTGTAGAGAAAGTTGATGCATTGGTGGTCATCGTTCAAATTTCGATAGACTCTGGAATGGTTCCTGCAGACTGGAAGGTAGCAAATGTAACCCCACTGTTTACAAAAGGAGGGGGAGAAAAAATGGGGAACTACGGACCTGTTAGTCTAACATCAGTCATAGCGAAAATGCTTGAATCGATAATAAAGGATATGATTACAGGACACTTGAAAAATAATGGTCGGATTGGTCAGAGTAAACATGGATATATGAAAGGGAAATCATCTTTAACAAACGTGTTGGAGTTTCTTTTAGGTTGAAACTAGCGGAATAGATAAGGGGAACCTGTGGATCTGGTAGATTTAGATTTTTAGATAGCATTTGGTAAGGTCCCACACAGGAGGTTAGTAAACAAAATTAGAGCACATGGGATTGGGGGGCGGGGAATGCACTGGCATAGATTGAGAACTGGTTAATGAGAGGGAGAGAGAGAGAGAGAGACAAACAGAGAGAGGCAGAGAGAGAGAGAGAGAGAGAGAGGCTGAGATAAAGAGTCAGAGAGAAAGAGACAGAGAGGCAGGGATGGTGTGAGAGAGAGACAAACTGAGTCTTGGACT
Organism: Heterodontus francisci; assembly: GCF_036365525.1. NCBI lineage: Eukaryota > Metazoa > Chordata > Chondrichthyes > Heterodontiformes > Heterodontidae > Heterodontus > Heterodontus francisci. Next base: position 1,993,469 of record NW_027141749.1, on the reverse strand, counting down.
GAGTGAGAGCAAGAGAGATCGTGAGAAACATTAAAAGAAGGAGAGAGAAACATGGACAGAGAGTCGGAAAGAGAGACAGACAGAGAGAGAGCAAAAGAGAGAGACATGGAGAGGCAGAGAGAGATGGAGAGACAGAAAGAGAGGGAGAGATGGTGTGAGAGAGACACAGAATCGTGGACAGAGGCAAAGAAAGAGTGAGGGAGAGACAGAGAAAGAAGGAGAGACAGAGAGAGAGTGGAACAGAGAGAGAGGGCGGGAGAGATAACACCAAAAGAGGGAAGGAGAGAGAGAGATAAAGAAGGGAGTGTGAGAGAGATGGAGAGACCAGGGAGAATTAAAGAAGGAAAGGACTGGAGGATTGCTAACGTTGTACATTGATTAAAAAGGGAGAAAGGGATAGACTGAGTAATTGCAGGCCACTCAGCCTAACCTCAGTGGAGGGGAAATGATTGGGATAAATTCTGATAAACAGTAGTAATGGTCATGTAGAGAGGTGCAGATTAAACAAGCACAATCAGCATGGATTTGTAAAGTGAAGATCATGTCATTCTCGCTGAACTGTATTTTTTGTGGGGGTAGCTCGGAGGGTCGATGAGAGGAGCAGCTTATCACTACCTTCTCAGGGAAATTAGGCAATAAATGCTGGACTTGCCAGTGATGCCCAGATCCCGTGAATGAATTTAATACAGTGTCAGCGCCTGTACACATACAGTACACAATGGGTACAATGGAATCATCCACTCCTGTCTGGTGTTATGTGTCTCAGTGTCTCCATGTCTGAGTCTCCGTCACGTTTAAAGCACTAACACTACATTAGTGAGGAATCAGTCTCTGAAATAAATGCCCCAGTGTTGTGCTTACATAAAATGGCCAACGTGAACAAACTTAAAATAGCTGACTAATGTTTGTGGAGATCTACAGTGGTGCGAGGGGCAAAGTTTAGTCAGGATGTGAGTGGCAAGTTCTTTACCCAGTGGGTGGTGAGTGCTTGGAACTTGCTGCCGGGGGAGGTGGTGGAAGCAGGTATGATAGCGACGTTTAAGAGGCATCTTGACAAATAAATGGATAGGATGGGAATAGAGGGATTCCGTCCCCGGAAGTGCAGAAGATTTTAGTTTAGGCAGGCATCAAGATCGGCGCAGACTTGGAGGGCCGAACGGACTGTTCCTGTGCTGTACTGTTCTTTGTTCTTTGTTTTGTTCTGAGAGAGGAGGGAGAAAGAGACAGACAGATGAAAAGAGAGACGAAGAGGGAGACACAGACCGAGAGGGTGACCCAGCCACAGAAAATGATAGCAGTATATTTGTCAGAGAACATTGGAAGAGGAGGAGGCCATTTGGCCCCTCAGCCCTGTCCTCTCATTCTAAAAATCATTCCTGATCTGTGATGTAAGTCCACATATCCGTCTTGGCCCCATATCTCTTCATACCTTTAACAACAAAAATCTATCAATCTCAGATTTAAAAATTGAAAAGTGTCTCAGCATCAATTGCTGTTTGTGGAAGAGAGTTCCAAACTGATACCACACCTGGTGTGTTGAAATGTTTCTTCAATTCACGCCTGAATGCTTTTAGACTATGTTTAGATTTTTAGTCTATGCCCACAAGTTCTAGACTCCGAAGCCAGTGGGAATAGTTTCTCTCTGTCTACACTATCAGTTCCCCTTATTATTCTGAAAACTCTGATCAAATCACCCCTTAATCTTCTAAATTCCAGGGATACACAGTAAAGCTCCATCGACCCTCTGCCATTAAACACTCCCAAAACAAGCACAGTGTGGGGTTAGACATGGAATAAATTTCCCTCTGCACTGTCCCATCACACACTCCCAGGCAGGGGCAGCATGGGGTTAGATACAGAGTAAACACAGGGCCTATTGTACTATAAGCAGAGAAATGGTCTTGTGCAGTACAAACTGAGACCGGGTGAAACGCAACGGAAGAAGAGACCACTCCCAGGCAGGAACATCATGGGGTGGATACAGAGTAAATCTCGCTCTACGCTGTCCGAAACAGACAGAGAGAGAAAGAACGAGAGACAGACATGGTGACTGAGCGTGAAAGAAGGATATTTAACATCAGACATAGGAAGAGGAGGAGGCAAATTAACCCCTCAACCCTGTTCCAGCATTCAATGAGATCAGGGCTGATCTGTGATCTAACTGACACCATATCTCCCACCTTTGCCCCTTATCACTTAATACCTTTGGTTAACAAGAATCTATCAATCCCAGATTTAAAAATTAACAATTAAGCCAGCATGAATTCCTGTTTGCAGAAATGAGTTCCAAAATTGCAAAGAAATCAAAAGGAATGATTGGAGAGGCTGGGGTTGTTTTCTTTGCAACAGAGGAGGCTGAGGGGAGATTGAGTTGAGATGTATAAAATTCTGAGGGTCCTCGACAGAGAGGATAGGAGGGACCTATTTCCCTTAGCACAGAAGTTCATAAGCGGGGCCATAGATTTCAAAATGAACACAACCAATATCATGAGGGAATGATGGCTCCCACATTGGAATAGCTTGATGGATGTTTAAAATGGAGGATATTCCCTCTGGATATCTCCCGATGATTCTCTCTCCGTACCTATCTCTTAAATGTTTGTGCACGCAGCAGTCAATGATTACATCAAATTAATATATCTTAATATTCTCCTTTTCAAACCACCCCAACAATCTCTCTCTCTCCAACCTTGTCCCTCTCTACAGCCTCTGTCCCTCTGTCTGCATATCTAACCCTCGCTCCCTCTGTCTCTCTCCTAGCGTCAGAGATAGCAAGAGGGAGAGACAAAGAGAGGAAGACAGAGAGAGAATCTTAAAGGAACTGTACTCTGTTCCGAAGCTGTGCTGAACCTGCTCTGGGATTGTTTGATGGGCTACATTAATCGGCAGTGTACAGTCCTGTATCAGGCTGTGAAGAAGCAGAGCGTGTTCAGCACACAACGGATCAAAGGAAACGATTCACTCCTGTCTGCTACTGGGAAGAGAGACTGACCTTAACATCATGGCAGCTTTTGACCGAGTGGGGCATCGCAGAGCCCGAAAGAAATTGAAGTGAGTGGTAATCCGCTGGGTAGACTCATATCGAGCAAAAAGGAAGATGATTGTGGGTGTTGGAAGTCAATCATCTCAGTCCCAGGCCTTCACTGTCGCATTTTATCAGGGTAGTGTCGTCAGTCCAACCATCTTCAGCTGATATCCCAGCAGAAAATGCTGGATATACTGAGCAGGGCAAGCAGCATCTGTGGAGAGAGAAACAGAGTTAGTGATTCAGCTCGATGGTTTCCAGATTTCCAGCATCCACAGTATTTTGCCTCAGATAATGAAGCAATCCAGAGTCGCATGCAACAAGATCTGCACAACATTCAGGCTTGGGCCGACCAATGGCAAGTAACATTCACGTCACCCAAGTGCGAGGCAATGACCATCTGCAACGCGAGAGAATCCAACCACCCCCCCTTGGCATTCAAAGCATTATCCCATCGCTGAATCCACCAGCGTCAACATCCTGGGGAAACATTGACATCAAACTTAAATGAACAAAACACATCAATAGTTTTTTCACCATCTCTCTGAGGCAGAGAGACACAGATAAAGGATGTCAGGGGACCTTGACAAAACCTCAGTAAATTTTTACAACCGTTGCTAACGATAGAAATCAAGGATTATATCAGAGCAAAGGAAGAGGCATACAACGTTAGCCCCTTTATAACTGCATCCTTTAGTATAGATTGCCTCTCCTCCTTCCCCCTACCTGTGGAGGTTGATGACGTGGGCATGGTTCTTAATGAATACTTTGTATCTGTCATCATAAAAGACGGGGAACTATGCAGGCATTGTTGTTAAAGACGAGGGTTTGAAATATTGGATGGAGAAACAGAGTGAGAGGTAAATATGAAGGTGTTTGGCATCTTTGAAAGTGGATAAATGGTCAGGCCAGGATGCATTGTAATCAGGTCAGAGAAAGTTCACTTGGCTGATTCCTGGGATGAAGGGGTTTTATTATGAAGAATGGTTGACCAGGTTGGGCCGATACTCATTGGAGTTTAGAAGAATGAGAGGTGATCTTATTGAAACATACAAGATTCTGAGGAGACTTTACAGGGCGGATGGTGGGAGGATGTTCCTCGGGGATGCAGGGGAGTCCAGAACTAGGGGACACACTTTAAGAATAAAGGGTCTCCCATTTATGACAAAGACGAGGAGGAACTTTTTTCTCTCAGTGGTTGTTCAGACTCTGGAATTCTCCTCCGCAGAGAGCAGCGGAGGTTGGGTCATTGAATATATTCAAGGCTGAGTTAGACAGATTTAAGATCAACAAGGGAGTCAACGTTATGAGTCATGATCTTATTGAATGGCAGAGCATGCCAAAGGGGCTGAATGGCCTACTCCTACACCTATTTCTTCTGCTCTTGTGTATAAATTGGAGGGTGCTCTCGCCAGATGTGTAAAATTGAGGGCGGGCCCACATACACCTCACACATTTTAAAACAATTTTCAAAGCAGAGACAGGGCCATGTGTAAGATGGGGTCTAGTGCAGTACTAACTAGTGCATTGATAACCGAGCCCAGTGACAGAGGTAACGAGGAAGCTTAATTCTTCAAATGCATTCAGGGAAACATTATTAGGCCATTACGTCGCAAGGCCAACAGGAGATAGGTCAGTTTCACACTTCGTTTTCGGGAATGAAGCTGGGCCGATGGAAGGCGAGTAAGAAAAAGTGGACTGGAAAAAGCTACTTGAAGGTAAATCAGTGTCAGAGCAGTGAGAGGGAATCATTTCATCTTGGAGGATTTATTATTCCAGATTTATTTTTTATTGTACTGCTGGACTGCGGGAGGACACCTCAGAGAGTGGTCATGCAGCGAGGCAATATGGGAGGAGCTCAGGAATAGGAAGGGTGCAGTCACGATGTTGGGGGTTTACTACAGGCCTCCCAACAGCCAGTGGGAGGTAGAGGAGCAGATATGTAGTCAGATTTTGGAAAGATGGAAAGGTAACAGGGTTGTGGTGGTGGGTGATTTTAACTTCCCCTATATTGACTGGGACTCAATTCGTTCTAGGGGTTTGAATGGGGCAGAGTTTGTGAGGAGCATCCAGGAGGGTTTCTTGAAACAGTATGTAGAAAGTCCAACTAGGGCTGGGGCCATTCTGAACCTGGTATTGGGGAATCAGCCCGGCAAGGTGGTCGAAGATTCAGTGGGGGAGCATTTCGGGAGTAGTGAACATAATTCCATAAGTTTTGAGGTACTTGTGGATAAGGATAAGAGTAATCCTCGGGTGAAGGGGCTAAATTGGGGGAAGGCTAATTAGAACAATATTAGGCAGGAACTGAAGAATTTAGATTTGGGGCGGCAGTTTGAGGTAGATCAACATCTGACTTGTGGGAATCTTTCAAATGTCAGCTGATTAGAATCCAGGACAGGCATGTTCCTGTGAGGAAGAAAGACCGGTTTGGCAAGTTTCGGGAAGCTTGGATAACAAGGGATATTGTGAGCCTAGTCAAAAAGAAAAAGGAAGCATTTGTCCGGACCGGAAGGCTTGGAACAGACGACGCACTTGAGGACTATAAAGACAGTAGTAAGTGTGAGAATAAGAAATACTGAAATGTTGTTTCTACAGCTTGTGGAAAGTTACCAAGAAGTCATTTGTGCACAACATAATGAAATCACTGAAAAAGTAAACTGATAAGGGTCTGTAAGTGGAGACCTTAAGACAGTACATCACTGACAAAGAGAATTGATAAGGGTATGTAAGTACAGACCTTGGGACAGTACATCACTTAAAAATTGTGCTTAGGCAGATAACAGAGAAACAGCAAGAGTTAGAACAAAGGATGTAGTGAATACGAAACTGCCCCACTAAGATAAAGGCTGACAGCTGCAAGTTAAAACACATAATGGAGAGCCAAATAAGGTAAAACAAAAACAAGAGTTAGGGGCTAGAAAGTTAGAGTAGGGGGAGAAGTAAACAGAGGAGGAGACTGTTGCAACCATAGGATAGGTTAGTGTCATAATACGTTATAACCAATAATGTAAAATAAAGGCGTGGACAAATGGATTTGTATTGTATAAGCATGAACTGAATATGTTGATCGGTGTGCCTGCTTGTTGGTCACCCGATCTTGCAAGAACGTTAAATAAACTTACTTCTTCAGAGTTTGACTTGGTGCAAATTATTATTAAGTGGGCTACGTTTCTCACATAAGGAACTTAAGAAAGGAGTTAGGAGGGCTAAGACGGGTCATGAAAAGTCAATGGCAAACAGGATGAAGGAAAATCCCAAGGCTTTTTATACATATTTAAAGAGCAAGAGTGTAACCAGGGAAAGGTTTGGCCCACTCAAGGACAGAGATGAGAATCTATGTGTGGAGCCAGATGAAATGGGCGAGGTGCTAAATGAGTACTTTGCATCAGTATTCACCAAAGAGAAGGGCTTGGTGGATGATGAGCCGAGAGAAGGGAGTGCAGATAGTCTCAGTCATCTCATTATCAAATAGGAGGAAGTGTTAGGTGTCTTGCAAAACATTAAGGTAGATAAGTCCCCAGGGCCTGATGGGATCTACCCGAGAATACCGAGGGAGGCAAGGGAAGAAACTGCTGGGGACTTGACAGAAATCTGTGCATCCTCATTGGCTACAGGTGAGGTCCCAAAGGAATGCAAAATAGCCAATGTTGTCCCTTTGTTTAAGAAAGGTGGCAAGGATAATCCAGGAAATTATAGGCTGGTGAGCCTTACATCAATGGTAGGGAAACTATCAGAGAGGATTATTCGGGACAGGATTTTCTCCCATTTGGAAACAAAGGAACTTATTAGCGAGAGACAGCATGGTTTTGTGAAGGGAGGTCGTGTCTCACTAATTTGATTGAGTTTATTGAGGAAGAGACGAAGATGATTGATGAAGGAAGGGCAGTGGATATTATCTTTATGGACTTTAGTAAAGCCTTTGACAAGGTCCCGCATGGCAGACTGGTACAAATGGTGAAGTCGCACGGGATCAGCGGTGAGCTGGCAAGATGGATACAGAACTGGCTTGGTCAAAGAAGACAGAGGGAATCAGTGGATGGGTGTTTTTCTGAATGGAGGGATGTGACTGGTGGTGTTCCGCAGGGAACAGTGCTGGGACCTTTGCTGTTTGTAGTATATATAAATGATTTGGAGGAAATTGTAGCTGGTCGGATTAGTAAGTTTGCGGACGACACAAAGGTTGGTGAAGTTGCGGATAATGATGAGGATTGTCAGAGGATACAGCAGGATATAGATCGGTTGCAGACTTGGGCGGAGAAGTGGCAGATGGAGTTCAGTCTGGACAAATGTGAGCTAATGCATTTTGGAAGGTCTAATGCAGGTGCGAAGAATGCAGTAAATGGCAGAACCCTTAGGAGTATTGGCAGGCAGTGAGATCTCGGCGTACAGGTCCACAGGTCACTGAAAGTGGCAGCGCAGGTGGATAAGCTCGTCAAGAAAGCACACGGCATGCTTGCCTTCATCGGTCGGGGCACAGAGTGTAAAAATTGGCAAGTCATGTTGCAGCTGCACAGAACCTTAGTTTGGCCACACTTAGAATATTGCGTGCAATTCTGGTCGCCACACTACCAGAAGGACGTGAAGGCTTTGGAGAGGGTACAGAGGAGGTTGACCAGGATGTTGCCTGGTCTGGAGGGCATTAGCTATGAGGAGAGGTTGGAAAAACTCGAATTGTTTTCACTGGAAAGACGGAGGTGGAGTGTCGACATGATAGAGGTTTACAAAGTTATGAGCGGCATGGACAGAGTGAATAGTCAGAAGCTTTTTCCCAGGTTGTAAGAGTCAGTTACTAGAGGACATAGGTTTAAGGTGCGAGGGGAAAAGTTTAGAGGGGATGTGCGAGGCAAGTTATTTACACAGAGGGTGGTGAGTGCCTGGAACTTGCTGCCGTGTGAGGTGGTGGAAGCAGGTACGATAGCGACGTTTAAGAGACATCTTGACAAATATATGAATAGGAAGGGAATAGAGGGACATGGGCAGAGAGACAGGGGAGAGACATATGGGGGAGAGAGAAATGGGGAGTGAGATGGGAGAGAGAGAGATGCGGAGAGAGATGGGGGAGGGAGAGATGGGGAGAGAGACCCCATCAATGTGGGGTTTGACACAAAGTAAATTTCCATCTACGCTGTCCCATCACACACTCCGAGGGCAGGAACATCATGGGGTGGATAAGAGTGAATATTACTCTATACTGTCCGAAACAGACAGAGAGATAGACAGAAAGAGAGAAACAGAGAGACATGGACTGACAGGGTGACTGAGAGAGAAAGAAGAATAGATTCTTGTTAACCAAAGGCATTAAGAGATAACGGGGCAAAGGTGGGATATATGGTGCAAGTTAGATCACAAATTCCCCCTGATCTCACTGAATGCTGGAACAAGGGTTGAGGGGTTAATTTGCCTCCTCCTCTTCCTATGTCCGATGTTAAATATTCTTATTTCACTCTCAGTCACTCTGTCAGCCTGTGTCTCTCTATTTCTCTCTTTCTGTCTGCCTCTCTGTCCGTTTCGGGCATTGCAGAGCGAGATTCTGTCTGTATCCACCCCATGATGTTCCTGTCCTGGGGGTGTGTGATGGGACAGCGTGGATGGAAATTTACTTTGTGTCAAACCCCACATTGATGGGGTCTCTCTCCCATCTCTCTCCGCATCTCTCTCTCTCCCATCTCACTTCCCATTTCTCTCTCCCCCATATGTCTCTCCCCTGTCTCTCTCCCCATGTCACTCTCTCCACATCTCTCTCTCCCCATCTCTCTCTCCCATCTCTCTCTCCCAATCACCCTGTCCCCTATCTCTCGCCCTATCTCTCTCTCCCCATGTCTCCCTCCCCATCTCCCTATCCCCATCTATCTCTCCCCATCTCTCTCTCACCATCTCTCTCTCTCTCACTTCATCTCTCCCTCCCCATCTCTCTTTCCCTATCTCTCTCTCCGCATCTCTCCCTCCCCCATCTCTCACTCCCTCATCTCTCTCTCCCCATCACTCCCTCCCAATCTCTCACTCTCCTCATCTCTCCCCTCCCATCTCTCTCTCCCCATCTCTCTCTCCCATCTCTCTCTCCCCATCTGTCACTCCCAATCTGTCTCTCCCCATCTCTCTCTCCCCTATCGATCTTACCATCACTCTCTCTCTCACCACCTCTCTCTCCCCATCTCTCTCTCTCCCCTTCTCTCTCTGTCCACCTTCTCTCTCTCCCCCTACTCTCTCTCTCCCCATCTCTCTCTCCCCATCTCTCTCTCTCTCCATCTCTCGCTCTTACCCCATCTCTCTCTCCCCCATCTCTTTCTCTCCCCATCTCTCTCTCCACATCTCTCTCTCCCTTATCTCTGTCCCCAACTCTCTCCCCATCTCTCCCTCCCTTATCTCTCTCCCCATCTCTCTTTCTCCCCACCTCTCTCTGCCCCATCTCTCTCTCCCACATCTCTCTCCCCATCACTCCCTCCACCATCTCTCCCTCTCCTTATCTCTCCCCTCCCATCTCTCTACCCCCATCTCGCACCCCCATCTCTTCTCCCATCTCGATCTGCCCCAGCTCCCTCACCCTTATCTGCCTCTACCCATCTCCCTCTCCCCATCTCTCTCCCTCCCCCCATTCTCTCTCCCCATCTCTCTCTCTCTCCCCGTCTCTACCTCCCCCATCTTCCTCTCCCCACCTCTCTCTCCCCATCTCTCTCTCCTGCATCTCTCTCTCCCCATCTCTCTCTCCCCAATCTCTCTCCCCACCTCTCTCTCCACATCTCTCTCTCTCCATCTCTCCCTCCCATCACTCTCTCCTTCATCTCTCATTCCCCATCTCTCTCTCCCCATCTCCCTCTCCCTATCTCTCTCTCTCCCCACCTCTCTCTCCCCATCTCTCTCTCTCCATCTCTCCCTCCCCATCACTCTCTCCTTCATCTCTCATTCCCCATCTCCCTCTCCCCATCTCTCTCTCCCCATCTCCCTCTCCCTATCTCTCTCTCCCATCTCTTCTCCCATTTCGCACTGCCCCATCTCCCTCCCCCTTATCTCCCTCTCCCCATCTCCCTCTCACCATCTCTCTCCCTCCCCCCATTCTCTCTCCCCATCTCTCTCTCTCTCCCCATCTCTCCCTCCCCCATCTCCGTCTCCCCATCTCTCTCCCCCATCTCTCTCTCTCCATCTCTCCCTCCCCATCACTCTCTCCTTCATCTCTCATTCCCCATCTCCCTCTCCCCATCTCTCTCTCCCCATCTCCCTCTCCCTATCTCTCTCTCCCCACCTCTCTCTCCCCATCTCTCTCTCTCTCATCTCTCCCTCCCCCATCATTCCCTCCTCATCTCTCCCTACCCCATCTTTCCCTCCCCATCTCTCCCTCTCCTAATCGCTCCCCTCCCATCTCGCTCTCACCATCTCCCTCCCCCTCATCTCCCTCTCCCCATTTCCCTCACCCATCTTTCTCCCCCCCAATTCACTCTCCCCATATCTCTCTCTCTCTCTCCCCATCTCTCCCTCCCCCGTCACTTTCTCCCCAACTCTCTCTCATCATCTCTAACTCCCCACCTCTCACTCGGCATCTCACTCACCTCCATCTCTCTCTTCCTCATCTCTCTCTATCCCCAACTCTCTCTCCCCAATCTCCCTCCCTTATCTCTCTCCCCATCTCTCTCTCTTCCATTTCTCCCTCCACATTTCTCTACGTAATCTCCCTCTCCCCATCTCACCCTCCCCATCTCTCCCTCCCATCTCTCCCTCCCATCTCTCTCTTCCCAAATCTCCCTCTCCCCTCTCCCATCTCTCTCTCCCCTTTTCTTTCACCATCTCTCTCCTCCCAATACGCGCTCCCCCATCCCCCTCTCCCCCATCTCTCTCTGGCCCATCTATCTCCCACCAAATACTCTCCCTCCTTACCTCTCTCTCTGTCCATGTCTCTCTCCCTCCCCATCTCTCTCTCTCCCCATCGCGCTCTCTCTCCCCATCTCTCCCTCTTACCCCATCTCTCTATCTCCCCATCTCTCTCTCCCCATCTCTCTCTTTCCATCTCTCTCTCCCCCATCTCTTTCTCTCCCCATCTCGCTCTCCCCATCTCTCTCTCCCTTATCTCTGTCCCCATTTTCTCCCATTCTCTCCCTCCCTTGTCTCGCTCCCCATCTCTCTCTCCCCCACCTCTCTCTGCCCCATCTCTCTCGCCCCAACTCCACATCCCCATCTCACACTCCCTCATCTCTCTCCCCATCACTCCCTCCACCATCTATCCCTCTCCTCATCTCTCCCCTCCCATCTCTCTACCCCCATCTCTCTCCCATCTCTTCTCCCATTTCGCACTGCCCCATCTCCCTCCCCCTTATCTCCCTCTCCCCATCTCCCTCTCACCATCTCTCTCCCTCCCCCCATTCTCTCTCCCCATCTCTCTCTCTCCCCCCATCTCTCCCTCCCCCATCTCCGTCTCCCCATATCTCTCCCCCATCTCTCTCTCTCCATCTCTCTCTCCCCTTCTCTCTCTCCCCATCTATCACTCCCCTATCTCTCTCCCCATCTCTCTCTCTCCCCATCTCTCCCTCCCCCATCTCTCTCACCCCATCTCTCTCTCTACCCATTTCTCTCTCCCGCATCCCTCTCTTTCTATCTCTCTCTCCCCATCTGTCTCTCCCCATCTCTCTCCCCATCTCTCTTTCCCCTATCTCTCTCCCCATCTCTCTCTCTCCATCTCTGCCTCCCCATCTCTCTCTCCCTCATCCCTCTCTCCCCAATCACTCCCTCCCCTTATCTTTCCCTCCCCATCTCTCCCTCTCCCCATCTCTCCCTTCCCATCTCTCTTCTCCCAAATCTCCCTCTCCCCTCTCTCCTCTCCCATCTCTCTCCCCCACTTTTCTTTCCCCCATCTCTCTCCCTCATTTCGCTCTCCCCCATATCCCTCTCCCCCATCTCTCTCTCACCCATCACTCTCCCCCCAAATACTCTCTCTCCCCATCTCTCTCTCTCTGTCCATGTCTCTCTCTCACCCCACCTCTCTCTCTCCCCTTCTCTCTCTGTCTACCTTCTCTCCCCCCTACTCTCTCTCTCCCATCTCTCTGTCCCCATCTCTCTCTCTCTCTCCATCTCTCTCTTTTACCCCATCTCTCTCTCTCCCCATCTCTCTCTCCCCAACTCTCTCTACCCCATCTCTCTCTCCCCATCTCTCTCTTTCCAACTCTCTCTCTCCCATCTCTTTCGCTCCCCATCTCGCTCTCCCCATCTCTCTCTCCCTTATCTCTCTCCCCATCTCTCTCTCTCCCCATCTCTCTGCCCCATCTCTCTCTCCATAATCTCTCTCTCCCCATCTCTCCCAACCCGATCTTTCCCTCCCCACATCTCTCCATCCCCATCTCTCCCTCTCCCTATATCTCCCCTCCCATCTCTCTCCTCCCAAATTTCCCTACCCATCTCTCCTCTCCCATCTCTCTCCCCTTCTCTCTCCCCATCTCTCTCCTCTCATTTCGCTCACCCCATCTCCCTCTCCCCCATCTCCCTCTCCCCATCTCTCTCTCCCCATCTCTCTCCCCCCAAATTCTCTCTCCCCATCTCTCTCTCTCTCTCCATGTCTCTCTCTCACCCCATCTCTCTCTCTCCCCATCTTTCTCTGTTCCCCTTCTCTCTCTCTCTCTCCACTACTCTCCATCTCCCCATCTCTCTCTCTCCATCTCTCTCTCTCACAATCTCTCTCTCTCCCCATCTCTCTCTCCCCCATATCTCTCTCTCACAATGTATCTCTCTCCCCATGTCTCTCTACCCCATCTTTCTCTCTCCCCATCTCTCTCTCTCCCATCTCTCTCTCCTCATCTCTCTCTTCCCCCATCTTTCTCTCTTACCCCATCTCTCTCTCTCCCCATCTCTCTCTTTCCATCTCTCTCTCCCCATCTCTTTCTCTCCCCATCTCGCTCTCCCCATCTCTATCTCCCTTATCTCTGTCCCCATCTCTCTCCCATTCTCTCCCTCCCTTGTCTCGCTCCCCATCTCTCTCTCTCCCCACCTCTCTCTGCCCCATCTCTCTCACCCCAACTCTCCATCCCCCATCTCACACTCCCTCATCTCTCTCACCATCACTCCCGCCACCATCTCTCCCTCTCCTCATCTCTCCCCTCCTATCTCTCTACCCCATCTCTCTCTCCCATCTCTTCTCCCATTTCGCACTGCCCAATCTCCCTCCTCCTTATCTCCCTCTCCCCATCTCCCTCTCACCATCTCTCTCCATCCCCCCATTCTCTCTCCCCATCTCTCTCTCTCTCCCCATCTCTCCCTCCCCATCTCCCTCTCCCCATCTCTCTCTCCCCATCTCTCTCTCCCGCATCTCTCTCTCCCCATCTCTCTCTCCCCATAACTCTCTCCCCACCTCTCTCTCCCCATCTCTCTCCACCCATCTCTCTCTCTCCATCTATCTCTCCCCATCTCTCTCTCCCCATCTATCTCTCCCCTATCTCGCTCCCCATCTCTCTCTCCCCATCTCTCCCTCCCCAACTCTCTCACCCCTCTCTCTCTCCCCATTTCTCTCTCCCGCATCCCTCTCTTTCTATCTCCCTTTCCCCATCTGTGTCTCCCCATCTCTCTCTCTCTCCATCTCTCCCTCCCCATCTCTTTCTCCTTCAACTCTCTCTCCCCATCTGTCTCTCCCCATGTCTCTCCCCAACTCTCTTTCCCCTATCTCTGTCCCCATTTCTCTCTCTCTGCATCTCTGCCTCCCCATCTCTCTCTCCCTCATCTCTCTCTCCCCAATCACTCCCTCCCCATATCTTTCCCTCCCCATCTCTCCCTCTCCCCATCTCTCCCTTCCCATCTCTCTCCTCCCAAATCTCCCTCTACCCTCTCTCCTCTCCCATCTCTCTCCCCCCCTTTTCTTTCCCCATCTCTCTCCTCCCATTTCGCTCTCCCCATCTCCCTCTCACCCATCTCTCTCTCACCCATCACTCTCCCCCAAATACTCTCTCTCCCCATCTCTCTCTCTCTGTCCATGTCTCTCTCTCACCCCACCTCTCTCTCGCCCCTTCTCTCTCTGTCTACCTTCTCTCTCCACCTACTCTCTCTCTCCCAACTCTCTCTCCCCATCTCACTCTCTCTCTATCTCTCTCTTTTACCCCATCTCTCTCTCTCCCCATCTCTCTCTCCCCATCTCTCTCTCCCCATCTCTCTCTCCCCATCTCTCTCTTTCCAACTCTCTCTCCCCCATCTCTTTCGCTCCCCATCTCGCTCTCCCCATCTCTCTCTCCCTTATCTCTCTCCCCATCTCTCTCTCTCCCCATCTCTCTGCCCCATCTCTCTCTCCATAATCTCTCTCTCCCCATCTCTCCCAACCCGATCTCTCACTCCATCATCCCTCCCTCCCCATCTCTCCCTCTCCCCATCTCTCCCCTCCCATCTCCCTCCTCCCAAATCTCCCTCCCCATCTCTCCTCTCCCATCTCTCTCCCCTTCTCTCTCCCCATCTCTCGCCTCTCATTTCGCTCTCCCCATCTCCCTCTCCCCATCTCCCTCTCCCCATCTCTCTCTCCCCATCTCTCTCCCCCCAAATTCTCTCTCCCCATCTCTCTCTCTCTCTCCATGTCTCTCTCTCACCCCATATCTCTCTCTCCCCTTCTTTCTCTGTTCCCCTTCTCTCTCTCTCTCTCCACTACTCTCCATCTCCCCATCTCTCTCTCTCCATCTCTCTCTCTCACAATCTCTCTCTCTCCCCATCTCTCTCTCCCCCATATCTCTCTCTCACAATGTCTCTCTCTCCCCATCTCTCTCTACCCCATCTCTCTCTCTCCCCATCTCTCTCTCTCCCCAACTCTCTCTCCCCATCTTTCTCTTCCCATCTCTCTCCCCATCTCTCTCTCTCCTCCCACCTCTCCCCATCTCCCACTCCCCCATCTCCCTCTCCCCATCTCTCTCTCCCCATCTCTCTCCCCCCAAATTCTCTCTCCCCATCTCTCTCTCTCTCTCCATGTCTCTCTCTCACCCCATATCTCTCTCTCCCCTTCTTTCTCTGTTCCCCTTCTCCCTCTCTCTCTCCACTACTCTCCATCTCCCCATCTCTCTCTCTCCATCTCTCTCTCTCACAATCTCTCTCTCTCCCCATCTCTCTCTCCCCCATATCTCTCTCTCACAATGTCTCTCTCTCCCCATCTCTCTCTACCCCATCTCTCTCTCTCCCCATCTCTCTCTCTCCCCATCTCACTCTCCCCATCTCTCTCTTCCCATCTCACTCCCCATCTCCTCTCTCTCCCCATCTCTCTCTGCCTCATCTACCTCGCCCCCATCTCTCTCGCCCCATCTCCCTCTCCCCCATCTCTCGCCCCCCCATCTCAGTTAGTCAGTGTTTAGTAACATTGTTCAACAACATTAAAAGTCACTGCAGTTTGAAAACACCAGACACCGATCCAGCACTTGCCCCCGACACTCTCACACTAAACCCCAATGTTTCCTTTCAAATTTAGTTCTTGCACACAGCCAGTTTAAATTTTTAATGTGATCTTTTTTAAAACATTATTAGATGTAAAATTTCTCCTCTAATCTCTCCCTCTCTCTCTCTTTCTGTCCCTTTTTCCCTTCGCACCTCTCTCTGTCCCTCTGTATCTGTCTCCCTCACATTCTGCCTGTGTCTCTCCCTCTGCATCTGCCTGTCTCCCTCTGTGTCTGTCTCTCTCTCTCGCCCTCTGAATCTGTCTTGGTCCCTCTGCATCTGTCTTTCACCCTCTGCATCTGTCTTTCTCCCTCTGTATCTGTCTCTCTCGATTTATCCCTGTCTCTCTCCCTCTGCATCTGCCTGTCGCCCTCTCTGTCTGTCTCTCTCCATCTGTCTCGGTTTCTCTCTTTGTCGCTCTCCCTCTAGCTCTATCTCTCTCACTCTCTCCATCTGTCTCTGTCCCACTCTGTCGGTGTCTCTCTCCCTCCATTTCTCTCTCCCTCTTCTCCATGGCAGCAATGCTTTGAGCCATTTCCTGGTGAATTTTCAAGTTGTAACACTTGCATTTGTTTGGATTGTCACTGCAGTTAGAAATGTCGAACAATGATCCAACACTACCCCTAAAACATTCACACTAAATCCCGAATAACAGACTGAGCAGATAATGGGGATTGTTACTGGGGTACTGTCAAATTCCCATTTCACTATCCCTTCTGTCTCTCAATATCTTTCACTTTGTGCCGCTCTCCATTTGTATTCACTTCCCTCTCTCCTCTGTCATTCATCGCCATCCACTTTATACACAGAGAGGGAACTCCCTCCACTTTATACACAGAGAGGGAGCCCCCTCCACTTTATACATAGAGATGGAGCTCCCTCCAATTTATATGCAGAGAGGGAGCTCCATCCACTTTGTACATAGAGCGGGAGCTCCATCCACACTCATCAGACCCCAGGCACTGAGGTAGTGCGATATGCAAATAAATACACACAAACAGAGACAGACGCGACACATCCACAGCCACACACCGATCTGACCAAAGGCACTGAACCAGACAGATATACATACACACACACACATTCGCACACGCACACGCACACAAACCGATCTGAACACAGGCTCTGAGCCTGGCAGAGATACAAACACGCACTCACAAGTTGAAACAGACAGAAAAAAAGACGTGGCACACACACATACACTAACACACACACACACACACACACACACACATCAATCAGACCAAAAACACTGAGCGAGACAGATATATGCACACACACAAACTGACACACACACACACACACACACACACACACACACACACACACACACACACACACACACACACACACACACACACACACACACACACACACACACACACACACACACACACTCTGATCAGACCCCAGGCACTGAGCGAGAGCAATATACGAATAAATACACACAAACAAAGACAGACAGCACACATCCACAGCCTCACACCGATCAGACCCCTGGCACTGAGGCAGACAGATATACAAACACACACACACACACACACACACACACACACACACACACACACACACACACACACACACACACACACACACACACACACACTCTGATCAGACCCCAGGCACTGAGCGAGAGCAATATATGAATAAATACACACAAACAAAGACAGACAGCACACATCCACAGCCTCACACCGATCAGACACCAGGCTCTGAGCCAGGCCGATATACAAACACACACACATGAACAGAGACAGACAGACAGATACACACCATACACACATAAATCAGACCCCAGGCACTGAGCCAGACAGATATAGAAACACACACACACAAACACACACATATATTCACACACACACGCACACACACACGCACACACACACACATCAGACCCCAGGCACTGAGCCAGAGCAATGCACGAATAAACACTTACAAACACCGACAGACACCACACATCCACAGTCACACACCGATCAGACCCACGGCACTGAGGCAGACAGATCTGGAAACACACAGCCACACACAAACACGCGCACACAGACACACACACACCAATCAGACCACAAACACTGAGCCAGAAACACACACACACACACACACACACACACACACACACACAAGCACACACACACTAACACACACTGAGCAGGCCCCAGGCACTGAGCTGGAGCAATATACAAATAAATACACACGAACAGAGGCAGATACCAGTCATCCACAGCCACCCACCGATCAGACCCCCAGCACTGAGGCAGACAGGTATACAAACACACAGGCACAGCCAAAGAAACACACAGACACACACACACACACACACATAGATAATATCAGACACCAGGCTCTGAGCCAGACCGATATACAAACACACACTCATGATCTGAGACAGACAGACATCTACACACTAAATACACATAAATCAGACCCGAGGCACTGAGCCAGACAGATTTAGAAGCACACACTTAGAAACAGAGACGGACAGATACACACCAAACAGACCCCAGACACTGAGCCAGGCAGATATAGCAGCACACACACACCGACAGAAAGAGATACACACACACCAATCCGACCCCAGGCCCTGAGCCAGACAGACACACAAACACGCACACAAACAAGGTGTACAGAACTTTAGTTAGGCCACACTTAGAATAGCTGTACAGAACTTTAGTTAGGCCACACTTAGAATATTGCGTGCAATTCTGGTCGCCACACTACCAGAAGGACGTGGCGGCTTTGGAGAGGGTACAGAAGAGGTTAACGAGGATGTTGCCTGGTCTGAACGGCATTAGCTATGAGGAGAGGTTGGATAAATTCGGATTATTTTTACTGGAACGACGCAGGTGCAGGGGCGACATGATCGAGGTTTACAAAGTTATGAGAGGCATGGACAGAGTGGATAGTCAGAAGCTTTTTCCTAGGGTGGAAGAGTCAGTTACTGGGGGGGGGGGGCATAGGTTTAAGGTGCGAGGGGCAAAGTTTAGAGGGGATGTGCGAGGCAAGTTCTTTACACAGAGGGTGGTGAGTGCTGGAACTTGCTGCCGGGTGAGGTGGTGGAAGCAGGTACGATAGCGACGTTTAAGAGGCATCTTGACAAATACATAAGTAGGATGGGAATAGAGGGATATGGTCCCTGGACGTGCAGAAGGTTTCAGTTTAGGCAGGCATCAAGATCGGGGCAGGCTTGGAGGGCCGAATGGCCTGTTCCTGTGCTGTACTCTTCTTTGTTCTTTGTCCAAACGCACGCACACACACACACACACATGCACACACACACATACACACACACAAACACAAACACACACGCGCGCTCACAGACACATACAGAAACACACCACATACACACAGAAACAGAAAGATCAGACACCAGGCACTGAGCCAGACCGATTCAGAAACACAGACACAAACAGTGAGAGCCAGACAAATTCACACACGCACGCAGATACACTCACAACTCACACGCACACACACACACACACACACACACACGAGCGCACTGATCAGCCCCCAGGTACTGAGCTGGAGCGATATACAAATAAATACACACAAACAGAGACAGACACCACACATTCACAGCCACACACCGAACAAACGCCAGCACTGAGGCAGACAGATATCCAAAGACACAGACACAAACAGAGACAGTCAGACACACACACACACACACACACACAGACACCAGGCTGTAATCCAGACCGATATGCAAGCACACACTCACAAACAGTGACAGACAGACAGATGCACAGGAAACACACATAAATCAGACTCCAGGCACTGAGCCAGACAGATATAGAAACACACACTCACAAACACAGACAGACAGACAGATACACACCACACACACATAAATCAGACGCCAGGCACAGTGCCGGATATATATAGAAATAAACACGCACACATATACACACGTAGAGACTCCAATCAGACCCCAGGCACTGAGCCAAACAGATATACTAACATACAGACACAAACAGTGACTGACAGACAAACATACACACACGCGCACATGCACACACACCTATCAGACTCCAGGCACTGAGCCAGTCCGAAATGAAAACACACGCACGCACACACAGACACACATACAAGCACACACACACACACATACACACACACACAGACACACAAGCACACCGATCAGACCACAGGCACTGGCCAGACAGATACAAAAAGGCATATACATAATCGCAGACAGGCAGATACACACACACACACACACACACGCACACACACACACACACACACACACACACACACATACATACACACATACACAGCGATCAGACCCCAGGCACTGAGCCAGACAGATATACAAACATGCATACAAACGCATGCACACACACTGATCAGAGCCCAGGATATACAAAAACAAACACACACACAACCACACCGATCAGACCACAGGCACTGGCCAGTCAGATACACAAAGACAAAGACAAAATCGCAGACAGGCAGATAAACACACACATACACACACAAACACCGATCAGACACCAGGCACTGAGCCAGACCGATATAATGACAGAAATCAGCGTCAGTAGAGAAATGGTGTTAGGGAAATTGATCGGATGAAGGCTGATAAATCCCGAGGGCCTGATGGTACGTATCCCAGAGTACTTCAGGAAGTGGCCCTCGAAGTAGTGGATGGATTGGTGGTCATCATCCAAGATTCTATAGACTTTGGAACAGTTCTTACAAATTGGAGGGTAGTTAATGTAACCCCACTATTTAAAAAGGGAGGCAGAGAGAAAGCAGGGAATTGCATTCGAGTTAGCCTGACGTCGGTAGTGGGGAAAATTCTAGAGTCCATTGCCAAAGAATTTATAGCAGAGCACTTAAAGAACAGTGGTAGAAACTGACAGCATCAGCATGGATTTACGCAAGGGAAATCTACTTGACAAATCTACTAGAATTCTTGGAGGATGTAACTAGTCGAGTTGATGAGGGAGTGCCATTGGATTATTTGGACTTTCAGAAGGCTTTCGGCAAAGTCCCACACAAGATATTACCATGTAAAATTAAAGCGCATGGGATTGGGGTTAGTGTATTGCGATGAATAGAAAGTTGGTTGGCGGACAGGAAACAAAGTTTAGGGATCAATGGGTATTTTTCTGAATGGCAGGCAGTGGCCAGTGGGGTACAACAGGGACCGGTGCTAGGATCCCTGCTATTCACAATCTACATTAATGATTTAGATGAGGGAACTAAATGTAATATCTCCAAATTTGCAGATGACACAAAACTGGGCCGGAGAGTGAATTGTGAGAAGGATGTAGAGAGGCTTCCGGGTGATTTGGACAAGTTGAGTGAGTGGGCTAATGCATGGCCGATGCAGTATAATGTGGATATGTGTGAGGTTATCCACTTTGGTAGCAAAAACAGGAAGGCAAGTGATTATCAGAACGGCTATAACCTGAGAGAGGGGAATAGGCAACGAGACCTGGGTGTTCTCGTACACCAGTCGCTGAAGGTAAGCATGCAGTTGCAACAGGCAGTAAAAAAGGCTAAAGTTATTTTAGCCTTCATAGCGACAGGATTCGAGTACAGTAGTGGGGATTACTTGCTGCAGTTATACAGGGCCTTGGTGAGGCCACACCTGGAATATTGTGTGCAGTTTTGGTCTCCTTATTTGAAGAAGGATGTTCGTGTTATCGAGGGATTGCAGGGAAGGTTTACCAGACTGTTTCCTGGGATGGTGGGACTGTCGTATGAGGAGAGACTGAATCGGTCAGGATTATATTCGCTGGAGTTCAGAAGAGCGCGGGGGGATCTCCTAGAAACCTACAAAATTCTAACAGAACCTGACAGGGTAGATGCAGGAAGGATGTTCCCGATGGTGGGAGAGTCCAGAACTAGGAGTCGTAATCTAAGGATACGGGGTAAATCTTTCAGGACCGAGATGAGGAGAAATTTGTTCACCCAGAGAATGGTGAGTCTGCGGAATTCACTACCACAGAAAGCAGTTGAGGCCAAAGCATTGTATGTTTTCAAGAAGGAGTTAGATATAGCTCTTGGTTCCAAAGCGATCAAAGGATATGGGGCGAAAGCGGGAAAAGGTTACTGAGTTGGATGATCAGCCATGATCATAATGAATGGCAGAGCAGGCTCGAAGTGCCGAATGGCATATTCCTGCTCCTATTTTCTATATTTCTATGTTTCCTCATCTCAGTCATCTCAGTCGTGACATTTCTTGAATGGATTGATTTTTAAAGGGATTGATCGTCCCGCTGAGCGATAGCGTTTCAGCAGAATTACATACTCCGGAGAGAGGGAGTGAAGTATAGACAGAAAGTACATCTTGGTGAGAGATGTAAATGTAGAGTGATTAGACGGCCTGGTGGGGTATGGAGTTGTAGGAATCTAAGTATCCTGTTTGCAGTGGTGGGCGGGATGCCCATGGTGAAAAGGAGACTGTTCTGCCCAGGAAACCGGAATAGTTAAATCATGGATGGCGACAGAAGAAGACAAGGGGAGAAAGTAGTGTTGCGATAGGAAGAATTAAGATCCATTGAAAAGGAACAGGTTGAAATGTTATGTCTATGGAGGTAGCCTTGTTCGTTGATGTTCAGAAAGAGTTAGAGGGGGCTGAGTGAGGTTGGTAGACTGTGCGGTTTCAAGCTGTGATGTGAAGATATCAAGAGGAGGTGAGTTCACTGCTGGGAAAGGATGACATGATGTTCGGTGGTGGTGTCACGGTCTAGGTGGAGGTGGGATAATATGTCAGAGAGTTAGAGTGTAGGCTTCCCAAGGTAGAGGTCTTTTCAGCAAATAACAACAAGAGATTCCATGGTCAGCAGGATCAATGACATTGTCAGGGTTGAGACAATGAGGTGCTGCAGATCAGAGGACTTAGAAAAGAGATATTAATGAGGGTGGGGGTTCATTTAATTACACTTGCCACCATCTGAATACAAACCTTAACTCTTTTACTCTCTGCACGCCCCCTTATCCCTGGTTCTGTATTTGCTAAAAGTAGTTAATCTCTGATATCATATAATTTTCTGAAGAAATCGCATTGACGTGCAATGCTAGTTCTGTGTCTCTCGCTCCAGATGATACCTGACCTCTTAAGTGTTTCCAGCATTATCTGTTCTCAATTCTAATAATGGTCGCCCTCTGCTGGTCAATACGGGCATTTCAGTAAGCCAACCAAACACAAAAATCACAATCTGCTGGACACTAATGCTTTATCTAGTCGTTCTCCCGACTGAGTAACAATTGCACTCCACTGATGACTAATTGAAATATTTAGAATTAAAGTGCAAAAACATGTTAATTTCTGATCAGATTCTCCTGCTCCCCCACTATATTGTGGGAGAGTGCAGCACAGCAAAACAACATTGTATTGTATCTTGTAATTGGTGTATATTTAGCACTTGAACCATAATATAGGAATCAATATTGACAAAGGAACACATTGCAACTAAAACATGGAATAAATGTTTTATTAATTTTCCATAATTTCCATTCTTTATCAACACTTACATTATAAACTGCAGTAATATGTCCACATCGATCATATAGCGGTGGAGGAGGCAATTACAATAAATGCAGATAAAAGAGACAGACCATTTATTTGCCACCTGACGTATTCTAAACCTTCTTTAATAGGATATGAAAATGTGAAGCGTTTACAG
The DNA here is from genome assembly GCF_036365525.1 of Heterodontus francisci. Taxonomy (NCBI): domain Eukaryota; kingdom Metazoa; phylum Chordata; class Chondrichthyes; order Heterodontiformes; family Heterodontidae; genus Heterodontus; species Heterodontus francisci. The sequence goes on along the minus strand of NW_027141749.1, from coordinate 1,970,438 downwards.
AACGAACTTCGTACAAACTCTTTATTAATAAGCAATGGTTTTAATCTCTGTGACAGTGTTGGTAATTACATGCGGAGTAATATATCTCAGTATTTGTACAGACAGAGAAATGATCCGAAATCAATTCTCTTTTGTATTTTAATGAAACAGAATACACACACTTTCAGACAAAATGTGGAGAAAACCCAAATCTAGTTATTTCAAAACCAATTAATCTGGTCATTGATGAACATATCGTGATGTTTATATCGTGATGTAATGCACATTCAGCATGTTCACACTGTTGGAAAAGTTCATGCCATTCTCTCAGATTTAATACATCAGTCTGTGATCCGCCTCGAGGCATCATACACAGGATCTGAGGGTGACATTTACCTGAAAGGAAAAACAAAACTGCCTTAAGAGGGTTAAAACAATGCCAACCATCACACAAACAGATGAAATACAGTTTATGTTCTCTACTCAGAACATCCTTGTTTCAATAAGCCTCCTATTTCAATAGTAAGTACGCAGAATGTTCACTCTGATACTTTAGAATCACTGACTGTTGAAAACAAAACTCATTATCATATTAATATAAGAACCAGCCGGGACTGCACTCTGTCAGCACAAATAAATGGAACAAATTATACAGCATTGGTCTTACCGGGTTGATGTCGATGGAAGATGTTGAACCGCACACTCATTGCCCATCATTGGTGGAATGTCTGCTGTTGTGAACGTGTCACAGTGAACATCCTCATTGTTTTCAGGATTGGAGGGAACCGGTAAACCGGGATCAGTGCGGGTCTGGGAGCTGTATACTGTGGAGAGAAAGATGATGGATTAATTATTGAACTAAAAGCGAGTTCAGTGCGGGTCATCTGTATAAGTGTCAATGAGGTGATGGGGACTGGAATTTGAATGGTTTCCAGCTCCATTCACCGTGTTGTTATTTTCCCGCTGGGTGATAGCAGATGAAGTGGATCTGCTGAGCCTGAATCAGGGTGTTTAGATTGAGCACCTGAAGGATTTCCAGTGAGTGTGTTCATAAGAGAGATATCACACACCGAATAACGTCAGGATGTATTTTCTAAAATAAGTCCAGCATTGATAGAACTAATTTGCTTTAATCACAACATGAATTTAAATCAACCAGCAGCCTGTGAGATCGCCGATTGGAATGAAATTCAAAGTAGTGACAGAGAGCTGGTGACTGTGAGAGTTTGACTCACCGAGAGTGGAGAGATCACCGCCGGCAGCTGTCAGTGGGAAAAGATCATCAGGACCACTGTCCAGAAACAAATGACCATCCTGAGTGTCAATGGCTCCAGTCTGAACATCATCATAATCACCGAGGACCAGACCTGAGAGGAAATAATGATTTTCACAAAAATCAAATGGTAACACTGAATATTTAGAATGATACTGTTGGACGCCAATCTACCCAGGCCGGCCAGTTTTGACTGTGATCTTCCGCTGGAGTGAGATTAGAGGCTAACGAATGGTAGGACCATGTCGTGCCACGGCAGTTAAGTCTCCATAGGCCCGTGATATATTTTAAACGGCAGCCAGCAATCGATTGAAAGACAGGAGCACTGTAGGACATTGGGTGGGAGGACTGACAACTGGTGTGTTTGTCAGATGGCAGCAGTCAGAGCAAGGGTGGCGTCCAGGTTTTCTCATGTCTCCCTGTACGTATTCCTCCAAGCGGCAAGGGCAGGAGGGAAGCGCTTTTCCATCAGGATGGATGAAGGAGGCCGGCTAGGCAGGCAGGCAGGGCCTGACAGGAGATTGAGGAGGAGATGAGCAGACGTGAGGTAGTCCCATGTAAGAGGCTTCAGTGCAGTAACAGGATCAATGCCCTGATGTAGTTTGGCAAGGTGAGTGCAATGCCTAACATTAGGCTGGCAGCCTTAAATGTCACAAAATATGAAAATGAAATTGGAAGAGGGGTGCCCCCACTCATTGGTTAAGATCCTCCTCCATCAACGTGGACAGCTCAGTGACCGCCTCCCTGGATTGGCTCAATCTTCAGTGACACTGCTGCTCTGACATTTGCAGGAAGCAGAGCCTCTGATGGTAGACCCATTCGTGGATAGCATCATCTGCACTCAAGAAGCTGCTTGCGTGCTACTGTGCTGCAATGCTAATCCACACTCTGTTCCAGCCTCACGATTCCTGTCGCCCTCTGGGTGCAGCAGACCAACTCTTAGGGACTGCTGTTCTCTCCATCTCTGATGCCCCTCCACTATGGGAGAACTCAAGACAGGAGTGGATGACACCTATTGTAAATTGATGCACTCACTTCTCAAGCCCTTCATTGTTTTTATTTTTATACCTATCTTGTAAGTCAGAGAGGATGCTCATCCTGACTACCTCTGTTGTGATCGCCAAGATCGGTCAGCCTCCAGATTGCCAATACCGTGATTCAATATCTCTCCCCCTCCCTCCAGTGCCACAATGCTTTTCACGGCCAAAACTGACCTTCCTCTGAACTTCCCCTTGGTTATCGATGGCGAGTCTCTGAAACTGTTAGTTCGCCCGCCTTTCACTAAATTGTGAATAGTTTGGAAAACTGCCATGAATTTCCTGTTTTCTTTGCTCAGTTATCTGCCCAGCGTCTTAAAGTGGAGCCTCCACCCACGAGCTCGGTCAACTCCGGGAATATCACCTAACTGTGTAAGGACGTCGGGTTTCCTTTGCACCGCTATCCAGCGACATTTTCAATCCCAGACTGTGGTCAATGTGTAGCAAAATTCTGCCCTCCATTTTAAATTCACATGTATCCCATTGAATCACCCAACCAACATGCACACAAATTTCACATTTCATCGCCCAGCCAACAGTGTCAGAAAACATCATGAACTGAAAGTTTCATTCCATTATACTACTGGGGACAATCGGGATGATTTTGTAGAAATCCAAATTATTTCTCCATTTTTTTAAACTAAACTCACTCAGCATATCTCCATGTCTTCAGCAGCATCATTTTAGGGCGAGTAAGTTCTGATTGATTTAATTGTTGATTTTAGATAGCAGACAGAGTGATGGATTAAAAAACGTTATGGTAACAAGTAAAACTGTACCCACCCTGAATACTGGAGGAGTTACCTTCAGGATATTCTGATCCAGGATCCGTGTCACCCAAACTGTGACTGGTGTAATATTCAATCTGATTGAGGGACTCAATGGAATCAGCAACTGTAAAACACAAACATGGATGGTTATTGGAGAGATTGATTAGGACGTTCGAATAAATAACATAATACAGTTATCATCTGGTGACAATGTCCTGGGACTTTGTATCTGACGTGATTGTGGAACATTCATCACAGGGACTGCAGTGGTTCAAGAGCAACTAGGGATGGACCATAAACTTTGGCCCAAACAGCGAGCAGTTCAAACAAAACACAGTGCAGCTGGTAGTTCAGATTTCAGACATCAGAGCAGAGACAATAGTGTAAAACATAGTCAGATAGCACAGTTTCTTAATCCAGAATCCGTCCACCCTTTTCTCGCCTCTTCCCCTTTCAGTCTCAAACGGCCGATGGTGGCTCTAAAACCCAACTCCACCCCGGATAGTGGTGCAGGAAGGAGTGCAAGGAGGCTAATAATGGATTTTTTCTTAGAGTCATAGAGTCGTACAGCATAGAAACAGGCCCAATGGCCCACCACATCCCTGCTGACCATAATGCATATCTATTCGAATCCCACCTGTGTGCACTAATTGAATATCCCTCTATGCCTTGCTCATTCAAGTACCTGTCCAAATGCCTCTTAAATGTTGCTACTGTTACACTCTCCACCACCTGCTCTGGCAGCACATTCCAGGTATCCGCTGTTATTTGTGTGAAAAAGTTACCTCGTTAATCCCCATTAAACCTCCTCCCTCTCACCTTAAATCTATGCCCTATGGTTTTAGTCACCCCTACCATGGGACACTGTCTCTGGCTAACGACCCTATCTATGATTCTCATAATTTTATAATGCTCTATGTTGTCCCCTCTCAGCCTCCTTCGCTCCTGGGAAAACAGACCCAGGGTCTCCATTCTCTCTTTATACGTCAAACCCTCCAAAGCAAGTAACATCCTGGTGAATCTTTTCTGCATCTTCTCTAAGTTACTCACACCTTTACAGTACTGCAGGGACCAGAACTGCACTCAGTACTCCGAATGCGGCCTAACCAACGCTGTGTACAACTGTAACATGGTGTCCCAACTCTTGTGCTGAGTGCCTCGGCCAATGAAGGCCATACGCCCTCTTCACAACCCGGTTTACCTGCGTCGCCACTTTCAGGGAACTATGTACTTGCACCTCAAGGCCTTTCCGCACAGCAACACTCCCCAGGGCACTGCCATTCACTGGAGATGTCCTGTCCTGGTTTAACTTCCCAAAATGCATCGCTTTGCAATTGTTTGCGTTGAATTCCATTTGCCAATCCGATGTCCACTTTTCCAGTTGATCTATATCCTGTTGTAACCTTAGACAACCGTCTTCACTGTCCACCATACCATCAATTTTGGTATCATCTGCAAACTTACTAATCATGCCCCCTACATTCTCATCCAAGTCATTCATATATATGACAAACAACAGAGGGCCCAGCACCAATCCCTGCGGCACACTACTGGTCACCAGCCTCCAATCTGAAAAACAATCCTCCACCACTGCCTTCTGCCTCCTATCACCAAGCCAACTTTGTATCCAATTGGCAACCTCACCCTGGAGCACATGTGTTCGAACCTTCCGGACCAACCTACCATGAAGGACCTTGGCAAAGGCCTTGCTAAAGTCCATGTGGACAACATCCACCACCCTGCCCTTATCAATTCTCTTGGTCACCTCCTTAAAAAACTCAATCAAATCCGTGAGTCATGCGTTCCCACTCACAAAGTCATGCTGACTATCCCTAATCAGACCTTGCATTTCCAAATGCATATAAATCCTGTCTCTCAGAAATCCTTTCCAATAACTTTCCCACCAATGATGTAAGGCTCACGGGCCTGTAGTTCCCTGGCTTATCCCTGGTCCGCTTCTTAAATTAAGGCACAACATCAGCTGTCATCCAGTCTTCCTGTACCTCACCTCTGGCTAACGATGATGCAAAAATCTCTGACAGGTCACGAGCAATTCCCTCCCTTGCTTCCCATAGCATCCTAGGATACACCTGGTCGGGCCCTGGAGATTTATCCACCTGAATGGGCTTCAAAACCTCCAATAGCTCCTCCCTTGCAATGTTGATATGCTCCAGGATATCGCTGTTCCCTGCCTTGAACTCACTATCTTCGATGACTTTCTGCACGGTAAATACCGATGAAAAGTATTCATTTAAGACCTCGCCCATTTCCCAAAGCTCCACACATCGATTACCACACTGATCCTAAAGGGGACCTACTCTCTCCCTATTTACCCTTTTACTTTTAATATACTCATAGAATCTTTTAGGATTCTCCTTTATCTTATCTGCCAGGGAAATCGTCTTTGTGTCTTTTGTTGCAACCTGAGTAATTTATCGCAATGGTTAAATCGCCCTCCAAATATATCTCAGGACAGAACTTATATCGGTATGGTAGTGTTGCTGCCCCAGTAGCATGAAGCAGAATTTGTCGATTGCATGTTAAACTTCAGAATACAAACTGTCAGAATAAGTTTTTTTTTTGTCGAAACCACCGATTTCAGGTAAGGAGTTCCTGATGCGAACGTGTTTCTGATCCTGATATCCAGTCACCGAGAGAAATAAAATCTGAGTCAATGTGACTGCCTCCTCCTGAGAGTAGTGATCATTTATGGTCTAGTTTAAATGGAATAGACTGACATGATAGCTGCAAACAGAAATCACTTTCTTTGAGCAGTAGCGACGGGTGGGAATCTTCCCAAGCCCATTGCTCATCTTACTATACACACAGATATAGACACACTCACACTGTGATCGGACTCCTTCACATGGTGATAGTGAAGGGATTTCTGACAGTGTTCAGTCAGTCAACTGACTATTAAAATGGGGTATTTAAGTGGAAGTGACATTTGTCTCGTGAAAATTAGGTATGAAATATGAAACACAGACCTGAACGCCGGATCTGATAGGAATCCTTGCCAGGTGGAATATTCCCAATCTCTTCATAAATTGCTTGGTACAAACCAGCCGGTGAAATCTTGCCACGCGTGACAAAACCTGTCAGATGGATGGTGAGGAGGTTAAAGTTTAGTTACAACCCACGAGCGGTTAATAGTAAATTATCTGCGAATACATCCAAATCACAGAGATGGTGAAAGTAAAGAGACAAAGCCAGGTGTTTGTCAAGGCATTTTAACAATTCTAGCGTTTATGCACAAATAAAGCTTTGTTGAGTCTTGAAATGATCGCCCCTCAAATAAAATGATCGATGCACACTGGCATTGCTGCGCTAGACCATAGTTCTCTGCTGCAGAGATTGCAGCTCTTTCTTTTGCCTATTTGGCTGTGGAGTAGTTTTTTTGTGCGTATTTTTGTATATATCTATGTGTCTATTTTTCTGCATACTCATATGTTCACGTGCAACAGACTGGGGACACTTGTGTTCACTGAGGAAATGTTCAATCAAGTTTATTAGAAACGATCTCCCCCTGACAAAGCCCTGCTGACTACACCCGATTAATGCCTGCTTCTCCAAGTGGAGATTAATGCTGTTCCTCAGAATGTTTTCCAATAGTTTCCCTTCCACTGATGCTAGATTCACCTGCCTGTAATTACCTGTTTTATCCCTGCTACCCTTCTTGAATAATGGTACCACATTCACTGTCCTTCAGTTCCCTGGTACATCTCCTCTGGCCAGAGAGCATTTGAAAATGTGTGTCAAAGCCCCTGCTAGATCTTTCCTTCTCTCAGATAGCAGCCTGGGTCACATCTCATCTGCACCTTGGGATTTATCAATTTTAAGTCCGCTAAAGCAGATAATACGTCCTACCTTTCATTGCTAATTTGTTCCATTCTATCACAGTCCCCCTCCCTGATCTCTACATCTACATCGTCCATCTCCATGGTGAACGCAGATGGAAACTAATCATTTAAAAGCTAATCTACGTCCTCCGGCTCCGCACACAGATGGCACCTTTGATCCCTAATCGGCCCTACCCATCCTCTTTCCCTTAACATACTTAAAAAACGCCTTGAGATTGTCCTTTAGCGTGCTCGCCAGTGTTTTGCATGTCGCCTATTCGCTCTCCTAATTCATTTTTTAAGTACCCCATAAACTTTCTATACTCCTCTAGAGCCTCCACTGTTTTCAGTGCTCTGAATCTGCCATAAGCCTCCTTTTTGTTCCTTATCCAATCCTCTATATCCCTTGACATCCATTATATCCCTGGACCTGTTGGTCCTACCCTTCAACTTTACGGGAACATGTTGGCACTGAGCTCTCACTATTTCCTTTTTGAAGGTCAGAGACCATGGGATCCAGGGCAATTTGGCAAAGGGGATCTAAAATTGGCTTAGTGGCAGGAGGCAGAGGGTGATGGTCGAAGGTTGTTTTTGTGAGTGGAAGCCAGTGACCAGTGGTGTACTACAAGGATCCATGCTGGGACCCTTGCTGTTTGCACTGTACCTTAATGATTTAGATGTAAATGTAGGAAGTATGATCAGCAAGTTTGCAGATGACACGAATATTGGTGGTGTCGTAAACAGTGAGGAGGAGCGCCTTATATTACAGGATGGGCTGGTAAGATGGGTGGAGTAGTAGCAAATGGAATTTAATCCTGAGAAGTGTGAGGTGTTGCATTTTGGGAGGACATACAAGGCAAGGGAATATACAATGGATGGTATGACCTGAGGGAGTTCAGAGGGTCAGAGGGACCTTGGTGGACTTGTTCATAAATCACTGAAGGCACAGGGAGATAAGGTGGTTAGGAAGGACATATGGGATTATTGTTTCCATTAACTGAGGCATAGCATATAAGAGCAGGGAGGTTATGATGGAGCTGAATAAAATGCTAGTTAGGCCACAGCTGGAGTATAGTGTACAGTTCCGGGCACCACACTATAGGAAGGATGGGATTGCACGGGAGAGGGTGCAGAGGTGATTCACCAGGATGTTGTCTGGGCTGGAGCATCTTAGCTATGTAGAGAGACTGGATAGGCTAATGCTGTTTTCTTCAGAGCAGAGAAGGCTGCGGGGGGACCTGATTGAGGTATACAAAATTATGAAGGGCATTGATAGGATAGATAGGAAGAAACGTTTTCCCTTAGCGGAGGGGTCAGTTACTGGGGGGCTTAAATTTAACATAAGGGGCAGGAAGTTTAGAGGGGATGTGAGGAAAAGAATATTCACCCAGAGGATGGTTGGAGTCTGGAACGCACTGCCTGAAGAGATGGTAGAGGCAGGAACTCTCGCAACATTTAAGGTATTCAGATGAGCACACGAAATGCCATAGCATACAAGGGCCAAGTGCTGGAAAATGGGATTAGAACCGATAGGTGCTTGATGGCCAGCACAGACACGATGGGCTGAAGGACTATTTCTGCACTGTATAACTCTGTTAGTCTATGTCTCTATGACTCTGCGACCTGATTATGTGCTTGTGATCGTTTGTAAATGTCTGCCAGTCCAGTGAAGTTCCAAAGCTTGATCTTAACAGCTTTAGGATTGTCTTGTTTCAGAGCCTGTTCCGGTCGGGTCATTGGCAAACAGAACAGGCCTGTGCTGACCGAGCATAGAAGCTTTCTTAATAATAGAGACAGTGCGAACTCTATATTATTATGAAAAGTGTTTTTTTTATGGAGGCCTATATCTTACAATAAATCAGGAGTGAGTTGGATGGGTGAAATATGAGTGGAAGCGTTGTTTTGGAATGTATACTCACCACTGGTGAATACAGAAGGTCCTGTACAATTATCTCTTGCAAAGAATAACGGACAAACCCGGTTAGACAGCTCGATATTGGATGTCCAGAGCTGGAATCTGAAGGGCTGGAATTGATACCCGATGGATGAAGGAAGATTAACAATCAAATAAATAGCTGAATGCACAGCCCAAAAATTTCAATTAGACTTCCTGATCCATTGTTACAATAAGTAAATTTTCCAGAATTTCATGAATTATGTGATGAACTCTCACAGTGGGCAGCACTGTGGCGCAGTGGTTAGCACCGCAGCTTCACAGCTCCAGCGACGCGGGTTCAATTCTGGGTACCGGCTATGTGGAGTTTGCAAGTTCTCCCTGTGTTTGTGTGGGTTTTCTCCGGGTGCTCCGGTTTCCTCCCACAATCCAAAAGACTTGCAGGTTGGTAAGTAAATTGGCCATTATAAATTGCCCCTAATATTGGTAGGTGGTAGGGAAATATAGGGACTGGTGGGGATGTGGTTGGAATATGGAATTAGTGTAGGATTAGTATGTATGGGTGGTTGATGGTCGGCACAGACTCGGTCGGCCGAATGGCCTGTTTCAGTGCTGTATAACTAAAAAGTGAATGTGAACACTTCAAATAACTCTCCATTTTAAATGTCACATTTTATTAATTCCTGAGCACTTTGAATGGAGAAAACCAACAAAAATGATTACAATGTGTTTCTAACAAGGTCATTTGACAGTCCATGGAAAGCTGCAATGAACGAGAGTTTTGCAAGTATATGACACAATTTCTGGGATTTTGTGTTGGATCCGCGGTAAGATATGAGCCTCACCTCTTCTGATTGACTTTTTCTGTATAAGCACCATCAGTGAGATCAACACACAGATTAGCAGGACTCCGAAGCAGACCGCAACTAGGATGGAAGTAGTCTTATATCCCAGTTCTTAATGACAACAATCAGAAAGGTTTAACACAGGCACAGTCTGTCTTGCATGATAAAATATTTAGAAGAAGTATTTAATAATTTTATCCACTGCTTCCGGGCAATGAGTCTGGCTGAACATTCCCCAGGATGTGTGATGCACATTGCACCAGAGGAAAGTGTGAGCCAGTCTAAATTACAGAGGTAGTGCCCCCATATTTCTGATGAGTACAGGACAGTTCAGGTACAGTCAGAAACTGCAATTAGCAGAATTTTAATCGAGGGATTTGAAATATGCGGTGAGGGAAAAATGTTCTGGACAATGAGAACGTGCTCATAGTATCTTCAGAAAATGGCAACAATACCAATTCAACTAATACAAACACTAACGCTAGATGGAATAGTAATAATGGTAAGTACCTGCAGATGTGGACGCGAAAACAATTGGAGGCACATCGAGTCCTGTGGAAAATATTGTACATAAAGTTCAGGAAGATGAAATTTCAGCACTTTCCATTTGAACGATTAATACTGTTCTTAATTTCCCGAAATAATGAGTCAATTTAACAAAACAAGGAACCCTAACCCCACTCTCCAAACCCTGCCACCCTCACCGGAACAAATCACACTGGCATCTTCCTTGTGATCACAGTCAGATTGAGCCAGCGATGAGGAAGGACAGTCGGCCAGAGAAGATTCGCTTCCAGTGCACTTCACCTCATCCAGCCAGATAACACCGTCACCCTGGGAAAACGTAGCCCCTCCTGGGGCCAATAGAGCGTGGCCACAACCCAGCTCTCTGCAGACAACATTGGCATCAGCCATATCCCAGGAGTCATCACACACCGTGCCCAAGCTGCTGTTGCACAATGTCTCCACTCTCCCGGAGCAGTTGGTGTCCCCTCCAAACAGGCGCCACCATTGTCCCGATTCTGTCAAAGAGAATCAATGACAGGATTACAACTCAGATAGTTGGTATAATAAAGAGGAATTAGCACCTGGTGAAAGTACACGTTGACAATCATATTCTCGAATGCAGTCCTTTGATATGTGTGGCTGCTCCTTAGTTACTTTTCCTTCTGTTCAGAAGAGAAACATGCTCACTGTATCAGATACCAATGTTTGAATTGACACTTGCATATTGAGAAGTTTGTTGTGTTACCTGTAAAAACAACACCAGCATGCTTCCAGTGTTCACAGTTGTGATGACCCCACGGTTCTGTTTGACTGTGCCAAAGGAACGATTTGTGTGAAATGCACTCCATTCCATCGAGCCACATGGGTCCGAATCCTGCTCCGAATGACTGAGATAAATAATCGAAAGAAGTGAGGGGACCGCACTCTAACTGTTTCCAGATCACTTCTGCATCAGGTTCCCCAGGTGCCATTGTAGAACACTTCCACTTTCCCCTCACAACGATGCTTCCCATTCACCAGTCGCAGCTCTTTGTGCTCTTTGTGATCACAATGACACAAGAAACATCCAAATGTTAGATAACACGTTGTATGTTCATACTGCACAGCTCAACACATGCTGCACCAGTGTGTTCACTGAAAGCCGGTAATTATTTCAGAAACACACTACTGAGTCAGCGGCGCTTGAGATGGCTTGGCCATGTGAGCCGCATGGAAGATGGCAGGATCCCCAAAGACACATTGTACAGCGAGCTCGCCACTGGTATCAGACCCACCGGCCGTCCATGTCTCCGTTATAAAGACGTCTGCAAACGCGACATGAAATCGTGTGACATTGATCACAAGTCGTGGGAGTCAGTTGCCAGCATTCGCCAGAGCTGGCGGGCAGCCATAAAGACAGGGCTAAATTGTGGCGAGTCGAAGAGACTTAGTAGTTGGCAGGAAAAAAGACAGAGGCGCAAGGGGAGAGCCAACTGTGCAACAGCCCCAACAAACAAATTTCTCTGCAGCACCTGTGGAAGAGCCTGTCACTCCAGAATTGGCCTTTATAGCCACTCCAGGCGCTGCTTCACAAACCACTGACCACCTCCAGGCGCGTATCCATTGTCTCTCGAGATAAGGAGGCCCAAAAGAAAAGAAAAAAGAAAGAAAGAATTTCAGAAAAGTGATAGAAAAACACAGACAGCCCATAATGTGATAAAGAATAATCAACACGGATTTCACAACAGAAAGACAAACAACGTTATTGAATTCTTTGAAGAAGTTACAGGAAGATAATGTAGTCGATGCAGTTTGCGTGTTTCTTTTTCGAAAGGCCTCTGACAAGGTCCCACATAGTTGGATCATGACTGGGGTCAGAGCATGTGGAGTCAAGAGATCAGTGGCAGAATGGTAGATAACTAGCTACAAAGCACACCATCATTGTTAAAGATGGTAACCCAGAATGGTGGAAGGTGGGAAGTGGTGTTCCACAGGGCTGGGTTCACTGCTGCTCAAATTTCCATGATCGATTTGGACTTAGACAAGGTCTAAAGTTCAAAATTTAAGATGACAGCAATTTGGAGATATAGTTCACACTAAGAAAGACAGGGACAAAATATGGAAGACGTTAATAAACGGACGGAATGGGCATAGAATTGCCAAATGACTTTTAATACAGATAAATCTAAGTTGGTGTGTGTTGGCAGGAAGAATAAAGATGCCACGTACTTTCTTGGAAAATAACAGTGAAAATGATGTATAGCAGCAAAGAGATCTCGGGATACAGAGACACAGATCAATAATAAACTGACAGAGACCGAAGTGAGTGATCATAAATATAGGATAATCATGAATAAACCTAATAAGAAATTCAGGGGAATTTTTGTTTTACCTAGAAAGTGGTTTGAATTTGGAATTGCGAACACATGCAATTGTTGAAGTAAATAGCACTGATGCCTTTAAGGGAAAGCTACATAGGTGCATGAGGGAGAAAGAAGTAAGCGGATATGCAAAGAGGGTTAGATGCAGTAATGTGGGGCGATACTCGTGGCCAACATAAACACCACATTGACCTGTTAGGCCGAATGGCCAGATTCTGTGCTAAACGTTGTATGTAATTTGATGCAATATCTTCCCTGTGAAGCCACGTGCACAACACTATGGAAAATGGGCACATGGAAGCACCTTTACCTGAACACATGATCCTCATATCTTCTTCATGAGAACAGTCGTGGTTATCCTACGATGCTGTGAGACATTCCCAGAGAAATGATTCGTTGCTGGAACACTTCAGTTCATCCAACCAAACGGGTCCTGAGCCTGGTCCACAAGATGCAGGAAGTGCCAGGTCCAATGCGTTTACACAACCCAGCTGTTTGCAAACCATGTCATTGTCCGCCAGATCCCAGTAATCATCACAAACTGAGCCCCATGTCCCATTGCAATAAATCTCCACTCGGCCAGTACATGCGCTTCCACTGTCAGACAGCCTTAACTGCACGTGTTCTGTTGGACAACAGTACATGAGGATCACACTTTCAATACACATTCACCTCATCACTCAAGACAACTCATTGTACCATCACCAGCTTAATTTTTTTTAATGCGCCTGTGACAGGTAAATAAAACTATACAGCAGAATATCCGTTTAGACTTACTTTTTTACATAGAATGTAAAAAACAGAAATGTTTCAGATATCCTACTGCATCTCGCTTTGACAAGTTTTGGTTGCCAGTTCCCCTTTTATATTTTGAACGCTGTGTACGTTGTTGGACAGGCAATCACTCACACGATTAACAGTCAATTTATACTCATGTTATGTAACTGTATCTGATCCTTGTCCATGTATGTTACCCTTATTTGTTATCTTCGTGAGACATTTACTGTTATCTCCTGTTTCCTTTATCTTGAATTACATGTGACTTGCATTTAACATAATGCATAATCCCAAGGCGCGATACAGGAGTGATGTCAAAGGAATTTTAACACGGAGCACCAAAGTGTATATTAGGTCAGTTGACCAAAAGCTAAGTCAAAGAGTTAGTTTTCATGGAGCGTTCTTCAAGCAGGAAAGAGAGGTTGACAGGCCTAGGGATTTAAGGAAGTAATTCTAGAGTGTGTGGCCTTCGCAGGTAAAGGCACGACCGCCAATGGTCCACAATTAAAGTCAGGAATGCTCAAGAAGCCAGAACTGGGAGCTGTCAGACTGGAGCCGATTGCAAAGAGAGGAGCTGTGAGGCCAGGAAGGGATTTGAAAAGAAGGATGAGAGTTTTAAAATCGCGCATTGCTGGACAATGTAGTTCAGTGAGCACAGGGCAGATGGCTGAGTGGCAGTTGGTCAACACAGCAGAGTCTGCGGAGGTTGTAACTAGGGAAGCCAGCCAGGAGTGCATTAGAACCATCGACGCGAGGGGGAACAAAGACTAGTTAAGGACAAAGTCGGGTGAAGTTCTGGAGGTGAAAATAGACAGTGTTCGTTATGGTATGGATATGTGAAGGACTGTCGGAGTGAAGCAAGAAATGCGAATTCAGGTTGATAGCATGGGGTAGGGTTCGGGTGGGAAACAGATAGGAAGTGAGGCCTGATGGGTTGGCGAAGAAAGGGAAGTAGTGGAGGCGACTGAATGGATGTTTTTGAGCTTTGTGGCAAAAAAGTGCACGAACTGCTACACTTATTTTTGGAGTTGAGGGTGGACGAGGCAGGGGAGGGGTTCAGGAGGAAGATTTATGATAGAGAAGATATGCTGTGCGCTGTCTTGCCTTCCTTGATGATCTTCCTCTAACGCGTGGTCTTAGAGAAGAAGAGCAGGACCCGATGATGCTTTATGTGATTCATCCATTCAGGATTATATTACCAGATAGTTCGTCAGATGTCACGATGCCTTTCTATTTTTTAAAATTCTTTCTTGGGCTGTGGGTGTCACTGGCAAGGGCAGCATTTGTTTAATCTTATCAATTTATTACTTCCACTTCTCACTGGAGAATGTAACGTCCACAAGTTCTACCCTTGAACATCCGCCTTGCAATATGCAGGATCTTCGTGGAGAACTATGTTCTAGGGTTCTATTTATTATAACATTATCAAAAATCAATGTAATATTAATTGCATAACAGAATCACTTACTTTTGTCAGGATAAGACTCTGTCTTTGACAATGAAGATATTTGAGTAATTTTAGAGATAAACAGCAAGTCTGAACAGAGAATATGCAGACCTCCCTGTCCAGACGGGCTGCTGATAATATGTTCAATGAGCAGAAGAAACTTGTGAGGCACATTATCAATTGCTGTTGTCTGTAAAATATCAATGAACTGAACTACCAATTATATCAATATATGACAGGATAAGGAAGTGTCACAATTGAACTCCAGATGTGTCGACCTCCTGGCTGAGCAGGAAACCAGTATTTAAACTGGACTGGACTAAAATGATTGGACTAATTGCGTCAGACACTTTGGGGAATAAGAATCAGGATGTGACCCATCAGATAGAGAAGTAGAAGACAAGGAGAAGACACATGGCTTCTGTCGGCGGACATAAATGTTGGGTGGAGCTGGGCATCTACCTAACTGAAGAACAAGATGACATACTCTACTCTGTCCAGTGACTGAGTGTGTAATAAACATTCGGCACTGTAAACCTCTGACGTGAAACTCTGGAATGTATTGAATGCCGCTGTGTCCGAAAAAAATACTTACTGTAACCAATCGGTATCAAATCTGAATCATTCACTATCTCATATGTTGTAAGTTCCACTCAGTCATATTTAAATAAATGTTCGTTGGAACAACCCCAAAACATCTGACGAGACTTACATTCTGCATGATGCAACTTCCCCAGAACATATGCCTGCATTGACATGCTGCACAATGGAACTTTCAAGCGTATAGTCCAAAACATCTGTTTACTTTTATACACAGCCTACTGAAACTTACACCAGCACAACTCCCACACAGCTACCTCCACTTATATACTGTACAGCAGAACTTATTGCAAGCTCGGCGCCGAATTTGATACCAGAGATGAGATTCCAATTCCGTATTCTATTTATCACAAGGCCGTTATCTTTCACCTCCATCATCATTCACCTGCCTTCCTGCCGCAGCCCATCTGCTGCTGAAATGCTCACCCATGCTTTGTTGTCTGTAGAACCGAATATTTCAATGTTCTCCCGGGGGATCACCCATCCTGCACCCTCTAGAAACATCAGCTCATCCAAAGCGTTGTTGCCTGTCCTGCATGAAACCTCTCTCAGGAGCGCCACTGCACTCACTGGTTTCCCCTGCTACCAATTCCTCGAGTTTTCAATTATGATCTTCATATTCAGACACCTTCATCCTCCCCCTGCCATCAGTATAACCGCCGCCAGCTTTATTTCAAGAGTTTATCATTTCAAGAGCTCTGCTTATCTCTGAATATAGCTTCTTGTGCATCACCCGCTTTCATCCCCCACAACTTTCAGTCCAGCCTTTAACCATCTAACCCCCCAGATGAGAATTTCCACCCCAAACATCTCTGTGTCTCCGGTTCTTCAAATCCAACCATCTGACTAAGAAATTAGTCACCCACTCTAACATCTCTTTGTTTGGCTCTGTGTCAATTTTCTGTCCGATTACATTCTTGATAAATGTGATGTATGGATGTGTTTTTTGAAAGTTCTCGTGTCCTCTCTCTCTGCACACCACCCGATCCATCCCCAGCTCTAGCCCCACCGCCAACCATCCTCATACCCTGCCCCCGAGTAAAATTACTGGTTTGAGAAACCCAGGAACAAGTAACCTGTGTTATCACTTTCTCAACAGATTAGACATTTCACTTTTCTGATTTTGTTAAAGCAGTGAACAATTTGTTCACCTGAACACAGGATCCCTACATCCATACTGTCAGTGAGAGACGAATTCAATCTGAATAAACTGCAGTTCTGGAGCTGCAATTCGTTTCCTACACACTGGACATCATTCACCCAGACTGGTCCTTCACTCTTTCCGTCCTTTGAATAGATCTAAGCGGCTGTCGCTTCACCGGAGCCCAGCTGTGTACAGACCACATTGGCATCATTCGGGGTCCAGAGTCTGTCCTGCACTCTCCCCCAGCTGCCATTGTAATAAATCTCCACTCATATGTCACACCATCTTCCCCCGATAGTCAGCCTTAGTGACCTATTATCATCTACAATATGAAACACATTGAGAATGGTGAAACTGAAACAAAATATCTCATAATTTACTGCCACCAGAAAAGTTATTAATTTTAATGTTTACTATTTCTGTCACAATTGTTCAGAAGTCTTGTCGGAAGATGTTATTAACCATTACCTTTTCTCAGTAAATGCATTTTAGACACATGCCGAGTAACTTCCGCTGGCTGAACTGGAGATAAAGGGTAAAATGAACTGGGGATGAGTGCGGCACATACCGCCTATTGATAAGTGATGAGACCGAAGGTTGGAGTAGGTACTTTAAATGGTTCCTGACAGATGACAGTTAATTTTATCCCACATGGAGAGAAACAGACACGTTTAATTGACACAATACTTCCGATGACGTCTAAAATCGCCTCACAGGCAATGAAGCACTTTTGGTCTGCAGTCACACATGCAATAGGTGACAGACCCGAGGGACTGAAGGTCGTTCTCATGTCCACATGTACTGATATTTCCTGCTCTCACCCTGTACTTGAAGTATCATCAACGTTTCTTCCAATTTCTCCCCCTCATCGTTAAATGGTCCATCCTCACCTCTTCCGTTCCCTTCCTCAACATCTCTGTCTCTGATTCTGGGGATAGGCTATTAACCAATATAAAGAGTAAGCCCTGTGACTCTCACAGTTACCTTGTCTATGCTTCCTCACACCCCGATTCCTCTAATGACTCTATCACATTCTTCCACTTTCTCCATCTGCATTGTATCTGTCTGGTGATGCAACCTATCATACCAGTGTTTCCTTTTTCCACAACCGAGGACACTCCCCACCTCCTCATCCACCCACCATGGTTGAAAGGGCCCTCAAGCACGTCCATTCCATTTCCTATACTTCTGCTTTAAACTTTTCCCCCCTCCCAGAACCATGATAGGATTCTACATATCCTCATCTTCCACTCCACCAGCTTCCATATTCAACAGATCATCTTCCGCCATTTCCACCACCTTTAATGTGATTCCACTACCAAGCACATCTTCCCCTTCCCTCCACATTTAACATTCTAAAGGGACCATTCGCTCTGTGACACCCTAATTCACTCTTCAATCATTCTCAGCTCCCCTTCACGCAGGACCATCCCAGGCAAGCGCAGAAGATGCAACCACTGCCCTGTTACCTCTACCTTTATCACGATCCAAGCCCCCAAATACTGCTTCCAAGTGAAACAACGATTTGCTCGTACTGCTTTCTCTTTAGTAGACTGTATTTACTGTATTGACTGATTATGATGCGTCTCCTTTGCATTGGCACAGCAAATACAGTTGAGTGATTACTTCGCCGAACACCTTTGTTCAGTCTGCAAGCTTTACCTTTAGCTTCCAGTTGCCTGTCATTTTCATTGTATATCCAGTCCCAATCTGACCTCTCCCTCCTCTTTCTCCTACACAGTTCCAATGAATGTGAGCAAAAGTTTGAGAAACAGCAAACTAAAAGCAAAATACTGCGGATGCTGGAAATCTGAAATAAAAGGAAGAAATGCTGGTAATAATCAGCAGGTCAGGCAGCATCTGTGGAGACAGAAGCAGAGTTAACGTTTCAGATCAGTGACCCGCCTTCAGAACTGACAAATATTATAAATGTAAATGTTATAAGCAAGTAAAGTGGGGGTGGGGCAAGAGATAACAAAGGAGAAGGTTTAGATAGGACGAGGTTAAAGAATAGCTGACCAGAAGGGCAAGGAGCAAAGATGTGTTAATGGTATGTTGAAAGACAAAGCATTTGTACAGAAAGGGTGTTAACGGACTGAAAATTGGACAACCACAAGTACAAACATGAAAAAAGTGGGTAAACCAACTGAACAAACTAAGATGAAATAAAATGAAATAAAATAAACACAAAAAAATTAAAAAAGGAAAAAGAAAAAATAACTAAAAATAAAAGTAAAATGGAGGGCCCGTCATGCTCTGAAATTATTGAACTCAACGTTCAGTCCGGCAGGCTGTGGTGTGCCTGATCGGTAAATGAGATGCTGTTCCTCGAGCTTGCGTTAATGATGACTGGAACACTGCAGCAATCCAAGGACAGAGATGTTAGCATGAGAGCGGAGGGGAGTGATGAAATGGCAAGCAACCAGAAGTTGAGAGTCCTGCTTTCAGACTGTGTGGAGGTGTTCCACAAATCAGTCACCCAGTCTGCGTTTGGTCTCCCCATTGTAGAGGAAACCACATTGTGAGCAGCGAATACATTATACTACTTTGAAAGAAGTACAAGTAAATCGCTGTTATACCTGTAAGGGGTGTTTGGGGCCTGGAATAGTGAGGGGAGAGGATATAAATGGGCAGGTATTACTCCTCCTGCTATTGCAGGGGAAGGTGCCGTGGGAAGGGGATGATGTGGTACGGTAGTGGAGGAGTGGACCAGGGTGTCACGGAGGGAACGATCCCTTCAGAATGCTGACAGGGGAAGGGAGGGGAAGATGCGTTTGGTAGTGGCATCACGCTGGAGGTGGCGGAAATGGCGGAGGATGATCCTTTGGCTATGGTGGCCGATGGGGTGGAAAGTAAGGACAAGGGGAACCCTGTCACGGTTCTGGAAGGGAGGGGAAGGGGAGAGGGTAGAGGTGCAGGAAATAGGCCGGACACGGTTGAGGACCCTGTAAGCCACAGTGGGTGTAAGGACCTCCTATCAGGACTCCATTCCATTCTCCCAGTTTCTCCGTCTCCGACGCATCTGCTCTGATGATGCTACCTTCCATGACAGCATTTCTGATATGTCTTCCTTTTTCCTCAGCCGAGGATTCCCCCCACTGCGATTTCCTTGTACTTCTTTCAATGTAGAATACTGTATTCGCAACAAAAAACGACTTGAGAGGGTTACAGCAATGCGAACCATCAAACAAATGCTCCAAATGTGTGATCTCTTCCGAATATTCCTGCTTCAATAAGCCTCCTATTTTTTTTATTTAGTACAAAAAAATGTATCCTGATACTCTCTTCAATCATTCTCAACACCCCTTCCCACAGGAACTTCCCATGAAAACGCAGGAGATGCAACCACTGCCCAGTTACCTCCACCTTTCTCACCACCCAAGCCCCAAAACACTGCTTCCAAGGGAAACAACGATTTGCTCGTACTGCTTTCTCTTTAGTATACTGTATTTACTGTATTGACTGATCATGATGCGTTTTCTTTACATTGGCAGACCAAACACAGTGGAGTGATTACTTTGCAGAACACCTCTGTTCAATCTGCAAGCTTTACATTTAGATTCCAGTTACCTGTCATTTTCATTGTATACTCCGTTCCCACTCTGACCTCTCCCTCCTCCTTCTCCTGCACAGTTACAATGCAGGATAACAGAAGTTTGAGAAACAGCACTTCCTCTTTCCTCCAGACTCTGTACAGCATTTTGGAATGATCACTGAGTTCAGCAATTGCAGATCAGATTCCGTCCCCCTTTTTTCATTTTGGGACCATATTTTGCCTTCTAATTTGCACCTCCTCTAGAAATGTGCTTTTTACTTGGCCCATTCCAACATACTTTTGCTCTGCATTTTCCCTTTTACCATTTCATCTCTCCTGTCTTCTACCATATCACAGAGCATTCGTTTTGTTCTTTCCTTGTTTCTCCTTTCTTTAAAATACTGTTAAATCTCTAAGGTTTGATGAAAGATCCGCAAACTGAATGGTTGATACTGCTTCTCTCACCATAGATGCTGCCAGAACTGCTGAGTATTTCCAGCACTTGCTGTTTTTATTACCTACATTTTAAATTGTGAAACGTGGGAGCACTTTTGCATTGAGCAATGTCCCACATACAGTGATCAGATAACTGAGCAGATCATCGGTTACATGAGGGAGCTGGTTGTGGGGTAAATGTAATCCTGGAAACTGGGAGAACTGTAATGTACATCAAGTTTGTGAAATAATCAAAGACACAGCACATTGGTGAAATAACCTGTTCCATCACTCACTGTCATTTTATTGCACTTGGTGTAATGGAAACTAAAATATATCTCACATTATTTATCTGGCAACAAGTTCACAGTGTTTTCTATAAAACAGCTGATCTTTGCAGAGAATTCCATTATAATTCATATTTCAACGGCCTACATTGATAACAGTTTCAATGCTCAAGCAACATTTGCATTCTATGGCAGGGTTCCTGGGAGCATCTTGCTGATTCGAAAGGCCTTGAATAGTGCCCAGATTTACCCGGAAATAGATATTATATGACGAGAAGTACGAACAACTAGTCATGGTGTGTATAAAATATTTACTGGAGTGAATCTCTTTGATTCATTTGTAATTTAATTCAGCACAATAATCCCACAAACACATCTCAGAATCTTAGTAACAAAGGAGTCATGGGATCAGCAAAACTAGTGAATCAGGGACCAGTGGAACTAGTCAATGGTGCTTGACGGCTGAACGGTTGGTGTATTTCAGTTCAATTGACTGGGATGACTCACCCGTACCGATGACACTTGCGTCATTTTCATGTGAGAAGCGAAATGTCCGCGGATGAAACAGGACAATCCCACAATCGTGTCTCGTTCCCCCGACGCCAGCAATTTTCCTTCCACACTGGACCGGATCCATTCCCAAAGTCAGCTCCTCCCGGGATTGAGTTTACTGCCCCACTCTGAAGGTGTTGACAGACCACGTTGGCGTCTTCCATATCAAAGTAGAGGTTACACAGCGTCCACCGCTGGTCTCCATGTAGCACCTCCACTCAGCCAGAGCATCCGTTCTTCCCACCAACCGATCGAGGTTCAGGTTTCCCTGTATTGGATACAAATACAGATCCAAATGATTTATGAATCATCCTCCACATAGAAACAGCAAAATAGAAAATGAGTAAAAAAAGAAAGTAGAATTTTATCCAAACGATTAGCTATCCATACTTGACACAAATTATGTATCAAACACAATTGGAATTACTACAGCAACACAAAAGCAAAATATGCGGATGTTGGAGATCTGAAATTAAGTAGAACATGTTGGAAATACTGAGCAGGGCTAACAGCATCTGTGGAGAGAGCAAAAGAGTGATGTTTCAGGTCTGTATCCTTTCCTCACAATAATTACTGCAGGACCTCTTTAAGAAGTTGGCTGAAGACTCAAAAGCTAACAGCTCTTCTTTCTAACGTTAATCGATTGTTGGTCTTTATCTCTTGGGAATTAGAACATAAAACTCAGAAGGATGTGATGTTTCCGTTGTATCTGTTGTCGCTTTTGGGCACCGCACTTCACAAAACCATTGGCTTTGGAAGTGGTATCGGACAGAGTCACTAGAATAACAACAATGCTTAAAGCGTTATATTATGAAGACAAGTTGCATAAACTTTGTTTGTGGTAGATCGAGTTTCGAAGGATTAGACCTTATCCACTTGATGTGTTTAAAATGTTGAAGGGGTTTGATAGATGCGCTGTAGAAGATCACGAGAACAAATACAAAACAATGACATTTAGGAACTGCTTTTCTTCATGAGGGATGTGGACATCTCTGGCAGCATTAGCTCAACTTTATTTTCCATTGAAACCGTTGTTATGACCTTCTTCATGAACTGAAATTTATTGCAGGGGCAATGTTCTTCTGCAAGTTGCAAGGTAGATAGATTTAAGGCAAAGGTTTTAGGCATAGATTGTACCTTTAGCTGCATGTGTTGTAAACAGAGTGGGAAGTTTAGAATTTGGTAATTAGTGTGTAAGACTGAAATCTCGCCTTAACATTTAGAATTTAACTTGGAATACAAAAAAGCTGCAAGGCAGTTCATTGTTAGCAGTTAACAGTGTCAGTCAAGTTCGCAGTCAGCAGTCAATCAGCTGTGATTGTCCGAACTGGGGTAATTACTGTCAGCTGGAAACTGTCTAAACTGTTGCAACTTGAATGTGCCTGAAAAGGCATAGACTTCATTGCAAGAGGGTTTGAGTACAGGAGCAGGGATGTCTTACTTCAGGGCCTTGGTGAGACCACATCTGGAGTACTGTGTACAGTTTTGATCTCCTTATCTGAGGAAGGATGCCCTTGCCATGGACAGAGTGCAAAGAAGATTTACTAGGCTTATTTCTGGGATGGCAGGATTCACGTATGAGGAAAGATTAGGTTGGCTAGGCCTATAAACTAATGGAGTTTAGAAGAATGAGAGAGGATCTCATAGAAACCTATAAAATTCGAACAGTGCAGTTAGGATGTTCCCGATGGCTGGGGGGTCCAGAACCAGGGATCTCAGTCTCAGGATACCGGGTATGCTATTTCGAACCGTGATGAGGAGAAATGTCTTCACTCAGTGGGTGGTGAACCTGCTTAATTCTCTACCGCAGAAGGCAGGGGAGGCCAAACCATCAAATATTTTCAAGAAGGAGATGGATATCTTTCTTCATGCCAAAGCGATCAAGGGATGTGGGGAACAAAGCGGAACAGGGTACTGAATTAGTTGTTCAGTCAAGATTCTTTTTCATTGTTTGGCAGGCCCGAAGGGCCGACTGGCCTACTCCTGCTCCTATTTTCTAAGTTTCTATTTTTTGACTTCTAGTAAGGCAGAGTGTAACCACAGATTGCAATGTTAACTGAATAGATTATGAACATAGTGGGAAGTTAGAGTTTTTTTTTTCTCAGAGTAAGAATTCGGTGCAGAGGGGGAAAAGGAGTTTTTTTAAATTTTTTCACCAGGAGTGGAAGTTTCTGGCTCAGCCAGCAGTTATTACCCAACCCGAATTGCCCTTGCAAAGATTGTGGTGACACCAGACAAATAGAGGGAAGCAATTGTCAGGTCAGAATATGAGGGGAAGTGGGTACATTGCAAATAAGTGCGAAGGTAACTGGTGAGTGATTCGTGTTTCGGCGTTAGCTAACCAGTAAAATAGCTTTAAAGCTAAAAAGCAGCTACAAATAATTTTATCTCTAAAATAAAGAGAGACTCCAATTGGCAGAGCAGTTAATTTTCTCTGGATATAAGATGTTGTGGATAACGGAATTATCCCGAGGCAACATTTCTGTGGTAGATATCTCCACCTGGAAACTCTCTGCTCAAGGTCATAGAGCTGGAGTGGGAATTGGAGATACTCCAACACATATGGCAGCAAGAGGAGTATTGGACAGTTTGCTGCAGATTTCAGTCACGACTTGTGGAGAGCTGCAGGATCGGAATGAGGTTGTTGCAGCTTTTGGTGCACAGTAATGGAAATCCAGATGTGATGGAGACCGAGGATATGCAGAAAGTGAATCTATCCAACAGGAACAATGTACTGACTATTTGTGAGGATAAGGATGAAGACTGTGATACATTGGAACAGGTGGAGGAGTGGAGCATAATGTGATTCTTTTAAATGATTCAATAATTAGGGTATTAGGAGCCCCACACAGTATTTGCCCAACTTGTGCGAGGTGAGGGATTTCTCAAATCAGATTGCAAGAATGGAGGGAAAATATGCAGTCGTTGTGGACCATGTAGGGACCAACAGCATAGGAAAGATTAGGCCATATGCTCTTTTCCGAGATTACCAGGAGCTGAAATATAAGACGATCTCAAGGATTATAATCACTGGATTATTATACAAGCCGTTTGCACATTTGTATGGGGGTGGGAGGGAACGATTAAGGAGGTCAACACGTGGTTGAAGGTGTTAATGTTGGAAAGAGGTGTTACTTTTCATGGTACCCACCACTTGTACTTGGATATTAAATAACTGTGCTGTTGGAATGTGCTTCACCAGAACCAGGTTGGGATTAGGGTCCGAGAATAAAGGATAAATAGGGTTGTTACAGGAATCTTAAACCAATAAATGGGTGAAGGGAGGCTGGTGGGGGGCGGCGGGAAGGGGTAGAGCACAGTTGGAGATCTAACATAAATAGGCACTAACGGGAGAGGAAAAACTAAAAGATGCAACATTTGAGTAAGACGATATTCCGGTTTTACACCACATGAATTTGCTCTGAAAGCAGCAGTTGCTTTCTTGAAAAAAGATTTGTTGGAAATACTGGCAGGCCTCGACGTTTTGGCCATTGTACTCTTCCCATTGCCTGGAAAAACAGCTGGAACTGGTGGAAGCTATCGGTTTATATGTAATGGAGAATGGGAATATGGACAGGATCATACTACTGATAGGTTATTACATGTTCTTGTTCTGGCTGCTATTGGTCTGTTAATGATATTCCTTGATAGGTTGGTATATGCCATTGTTCTTGCTGCTGTTTGATCAGCTACTGTGTATCGTGTCAAGTCAATTCATACTATTGTTCCGGTAGTGGTATGTTGGTTGCAGAGCAGGTGATGGTGCATCTCTTCAGGAGAGACAACCAGATATCCACTGAGGGACAGGCCAATGTTAGGGGGACTGTATGGTGTTTATAGATCTCCATAGCTTCCCTGATGCAGTGAATGGGACAAGCCTGCCATCGACAAGCAAGCTCAACTTAATGACCACCAAATTGAATGGTCAAATTCTAAACTCACCTCATCTATTCTGGACTGGCGTGCAAGACACAGTAACATCATAATTATAAAAGAAAACAAAAACATGGAAAAATGGGGAAAAGAGCCCAGATTCTCGTGAATGGCAATCTTCCATCCATGTCAAAGAGAACAAAGAACCCATGCGCCTTCACTTTCTCCATCAGCCTACCATGGGGAACCTTATCAACCGCCTTACTGAAGACCATGTATATGACATCTACAGCCCTTCCCTCATCAATTAACGTTGTCACTTCCTCAAAGAATTCTATTAAGTTGGTAAGGCATGACCTTCCCTGCACAAAACCATGTTGCCTGTCACGGATAAGCCCATTTTCTTCCAAATGGGAATAGATCCTATCCGTCAGTATCTTCTCCAGCAGCTTCCCTACCACTGACGTCAGGCACACCGGTCTATAATTACCTGGATTATCCCTGCTACCCTTCTTAAACAAGGGGACAACATTAGCAATTCTCCAGTCCTCCGGGACCTCAGCCGTGTTTAAGGATGCTGCAAAGATATCTGTTAAGGCCCCAGCTATTTCCTCTCTCGCTTCCCTCAGTAACCTGGGATAGATCCCATCCGGACCTGGGGACTTGTCCACCTTAATGCCTTTTAGAATACCCAGCACTTCCTCCCTCCTTATGCCGACTTGACCTAGAGTAATCAAACATCTGTCCCTCACCTCAACATCCGTCATGTCCCTCTCCACGATGAATACCGATGCAAAGTACTCATTTAGAATCTCACCCATTTGCTCTGACTCCACGCATAACTTTCCTCCTTTGTCCTTCAGTGGGCCAATCCTTTCTCCAGTTACCCTCTTTCTCCTTATATATGAATAAAAGGCTTTGGGATTTTCCTTAACCCTGTTTGCTAAAGATATTTCATGACCCCTTTTAGCCCTCTTAATTCCTCGTTTCAGATTGGTCCTACATTCCCGATATTCTTTCAAAGCTTCGTCTTCATTCAACCGCCTAGACCTTATGTATGCTTCCTTTATCCTCTTAGCTAGTCTCACAATTTCACCTGTCATCCATGGTTCCCTAATCTTGCCATTTCTATCCCTCATTTTCACAGGAACATGTCTCTCCTGCACGCTAATCAAACTCTCTTTAAATGCCTCCCACATATCACTTGTGGATTTAACTTCAAACAGCTGCTCCCATTCTCCATTCCCCAGCTCCTGCTGAATTTTGCTATAATTGGCCTTCCCCCAATTTAGCACTCTTCCTTTAGGACCACTCTCGTCTTTGTCCATGAGTATTTTAAAGCTTACGGAATTGTGATCACTATTCCCAAAGTAGTCCCCTACTGAAACTTCAACCACCTGGCCGGGCTCATTCCCTAATACCCGGTCCAGTATCGACCGTTCCCGAGTTGGTCTATTTACAGACTGCTCTAGAATACCCTCCTGGATGCTCCTTACAAATTCTGCTCCATCTAGACCTCTAACACTAAGTGAATCCCAGTCAATATTGGGAAAATTGAAATCTCCTATCACCACCACCCTGTTGCTCCTACATCCTTCCATAATCTGTTTATATATTTGTACCTCTATCTCACGCTCGCTGTTGGGAGGCCTGTAGTACAGCCACAACATTGTTACCGCACCCTTCCTAGTTCTGAGTTCTGCCCATATTGCCTCACTGCTCGTGTCCTCCATAGTGCCTTCCTTCAGCACAGCTGTGATATCCTCTTTGACCAGTAATGCAACTCCTCCACCCCTTTTACCTCCCTCTCTATCCCGCCTGAAGCATCGATATCCTGGGATATTTAGTTGCCAATCATGCCCTTCCCTCAACCAAGTCTCAGTAATAGCAATAACATCATACTCCCAGGTACTAATCCAAGCCCTAAGTTCATCTGCCTTACCTACTACACTTCTTGCATTAAAACAAATGCACCTCAGACCACCAGTCCCTTTGCGTTCATCATCTGCTCCCTGCCTACTCTTCCCCTTATTCACGCAGACTTCATTATCTAGTTCCTTACAGGCTTTAGTTACTACCTCCTTACTGTCAACGTACCGCTTCATTTGGTTCCCATCCCCCTGCCACATTAGTTTAAACCCTCCCCAACAGCGTTATCAAAAGCACCCCCAAGGACATTGGTTCCAGTCCGGCCCATGTTTAGACCATCCAATTTGCAATCGTCCCACCTCCCCAGAACATGTCCCAATGTCCCAAAAATCTGAACCCCTCCTTCCTGCACCATCTCGCAAGCCACGCATTCATCCTGACTATTCTTTCATTTCTACTCTGACTATCACGTGGCACTGGTAGCAATCCTGAGATTACTACCTCTGAGGTCCTACTTTTTAACGTGGCTCCTAACTCCCTAAACTCTGGTTGTAGGACCTCATCCCGTTTTTTCCCTATATCATTGGTGCCCATGTGCACAACGACAACTGGCTGTCCACCCTCCCCCATCAGAATGTTCTGTAGCCGATCTGAGACATCCCTGTCCCGTGCACCTGGGAGGCAACATACCATTCGGGAGTCTCGTTTTCGACCACAGAACCGCCTATCTACTCCCCTTCCAATCGAATCCCCTATGACTATAGCCCTTCCACACTTTTTCCCGCCCTTCTGAACAGCAGAGCCAGCCACGGTGCCATGAACCTGGCTACTGCTGCCTTCCCCTGGTGAGCCATCTCGCTCAACCGTATCCAAAACGGTATACTTGTTTTGGAGGGAGAGAACCGCAGGGGACTCCTGCGCTACCTTCCTGCTCTTTCTCTGCCTTTTGGTCACCCATTCCCTTTCTCCCTCAGCAATCCTAATCTGCGGTGTGACCAATTCGCTAAACGTGCTATGC
This sequence comes from Heterodontus francisci, assembly GCF_036365525.1. NCBI lineage: Eukaryota > Metazoa > Chordata > Chondrichthyes > Heterodontiformes > Heterodontidae > Heterodontus > Heterodontus francisci. The sequence goes on along the minus strand of NW_027141749.1, from coordinate 1,942,397 downwards.
ACGATTTCCTCAGCAGCGCGCATGCTCCAAAGTGAGTCCATCATCAGCTCGAGAGCCGTCATGCGGTCTAACAAGAGCTGCAGCTGGACACACTTCCTGCACGTGAAGGATTCAGGGACATCAGCCGTGTCCCTGAGCTCCCACATTGAGCAAGAGGAGCATGACACGGGTCCGAGATCTCCTGCCATTTTTATTCTTAAGCTGAACTTAGTTAAATGAAAAAGGAAGGAAAAGTTTTTACCAATCATACGATAAAACAAAAAGAGAAATAGAAAAAGCCTTACCTTATCTGCACCCCACCGAGTCCTTTCTTTTTGGTTCGAGGAGGTGTGCGGGTGGGAGACACTACAACTGTAGTGTCTCGGGTTCAGAAAGAGCTCAAATATATAGGGTTTTACTTACCCAGCAGCCCTCTGGTCTCCGCCGAAAACAAAATGAAATGACTTTGAAACTGACCTTCCCAGCTGCTCACTCGCTGGCACTCTCTGCTCCCGAAAAAGCTGCTGCAATGAAAGGCAAGTTATTTTAAACAGCCCAAATATATAGGGTTTTACTTACCTAGCAGCCCCCTGGTCTCCACCGAAAACAAAAGGAAATTATGTTTACTTTGAAACTGACCTTCTCAGCTGCTCACTCGCTCGCACTCTCTGCTCCCGAAAAAGCTGCCCCCGACACTATGAGTTTCTTTATTTTCTGCACTAGCCTTTGATGTGGCACCTTATCAAAGGCCTTCTGGACATCTAAGTACAACGCGTCTACCAGTTCCCCTTTACCCACAGCACATGTAACTCCCTCAAAGAACTCCACTCAATTGGTTAAACATGATTTCTCTTTCACAAAGCTATGTTGACAACGCCTGATTACCTTGAATATTTCTAAATGCCCTGCTATAACATCTTTAATAATAGCTTGTAATATTTTCCCTAAAACAGTTGTTAAACTAATTGGCCTGTAGTTTCCTGCTTTCTGTTTCTCTCCCTTTCTGACGAAAGGAGTTGCATTCGCTATTTTCCAATATAGATGAACCTTCCCCGAATCTACGGAATGTTGAAAAATTAAAATTAACGCATCAACTATCTCGCTCGCCACTTCTTTTCACTCCCTAGGATGAAGTGCATCAGGTCCCGGGGACCTGTCATCCTGCAGCTCCAATAATCTGCTCACTACCTTTTCCCTGGTGCTTGCAATTGGCTTGAATTCCGTCCTCCCTTCCAGTTCCTAACATACAGCAAACACTGGGATGTTACTTTTGTCCTCAGTATGAAGACCGATGCTAAATATCTGTTTCATTCATTTGTCATCTCCTTATGATCCATTATTAATTCCCCAAATTCTCACTTTATATGTTCAACGCTCACTTTGTTACCTCTTTTCGTTTTTTTAACAAATAAACGCTTACTATCTGACTTTATATATCTACCTAGCTTTCTCTCTTCCTCTAATGTTATCTGCCTTCTCAATATTTTAGTCATTCTTTGCTTTGAAAAAAAAATCTGTCCAACATTTTGACCTGCCTCCCATCTTTGTGCAATTATAGGCTTTTATTTAAGTTTGATACGACTTTGGCTGTTTTACTTAACCACGGACAGCGGGTCCCGACATTGGAATGTTTCCTTCTCGTTGAAATGTGTGTATTCTGAAATATTCCCTTAAATGTCTGCCACTGCATCTCTATGGACCTATCCCTTAACCTGATTAGCCAGTTCACCTCAGCAAGCTCTGCGTTCATGCACTCATAATTTACCTTATTTAAGTTTAAAATATTAGTCTTGGACCCACTCTTCTCTCCCTCAAACTGAATGTAAAATTCAATCATAACTTGATCGTTGCTGCCTGGGGGCGCCTTAGCTGTGAGGTCATTAATTATTGCTATCTCGTTGCACAATACCAGGTCTAGCATAGAATACTCTATGGTTGGCTCCACAACGTATTGTTACAAGAAATTATCCCGAAAAAATTTTATGCAGTCCTCATCTAGGCTACATCTGTCCATCTGATCTTTCCATTCTGTGTGCCGGTGAAAATCTACCCCATAATTGTCACTGTACCTTTCTGACAAGCTGCCATTATTTATTCATTCACTTCGGAAGGAGTAACAGGATTGCAGAATACTGGGCTAATGGGAAGATTCTTGGTAGTGTAGATGAGCAGAGAGATCTTGGTGTCCAGGTACATAAATCCCTGAAAGTTGCCACCCAGGTTAATAGAGCTGTTAAGAAGGCATATGGTGTGTTAGCTTTTATTAGGAGGGGGATCGAGTTTAGGAGCCACGAGGTCATGCTGCAGCTGTACAGAACTCTGGTGCAGCCGCACCTGGAGTATTGCATGCAGTTCTGGTCACCGCATTATGGGAAGGATGTGGAAGCTTTGGAAAAGGTGCAGAGGAGATTTACTAGGATCTTGCCTGGTATGGGGGGAAGGTCTTACGAGGAAAGGCTGAGGGAGTTGAGGTTGTTTTCGTTAGAGAGAAGGAGGAGAAGAGGTGACTTAATAGAGACATATAAGATAATCAGAGGGCTGGACAGGGTGGCTAGTGAGAGCCTTTTTCCTCGGATGGTGATGGCAAACACGAGGGGACATAGCTTTAAGTTTGGGGTGATAGATATAGGACAGATGTCAGAGGTAGTTTCGAAATGCAGAGAGTAGTAGGGGCGTGGAACGCCCTGCCTGCAACAGTAGTAGACTTGCCAACTTTAAGGGCATTTAAGTGGTCATTGGATAGACATATGGATGAAAATGGAATAGTGTAGGTCAGATGGTTTCACAGGTCGGCGCAACATCGAGGGCAGAAGGGCCTGTACTGCGCTGTAATGTTCTGTGTTCTATGTTCTACCCCGTCCCACAGTGTGTTGGATGTTAGGTGGCTGAATTCTTGCCTTTATGATTTCTCATCCCTTCCCAAACGGCTTCTGCATCCTGGTCTCCTGAGCTTAGATCATCCCTCACTATTGCACTAATACCATCATTACTTAACAGAGCTACCCCTCCACCTATTCCTAACGTCCTGCCCTTCCTAAATGTCATGTATACTTCAATATTCAGGTCCCAGTCTATATATATATAAATGACACAGACCTTGGTGTATAGGGCACAATTTCAAAGTTTGCAGATGATACAAAACTTGGAAGCATTGTGAACTGCGAGGAGGATAGTGCAGATCTTCAAAAGGACATTGACAAGTTGGTGGAATGGGCAGATATTTGGTGGATGAAGTTCAAGGCAGAGAAATATGAAGTGATTCATTTTGGTCGGAATAACATGGAGATAAAATATAAAATGAAGGGTTCAATTCTGAACGGGTTATAGGAGCAGAGGGACCTTGGTTTAATAGTGCATACGACATTGACGGTGGCAGGCGAGGTTGAGAGAGCGTTAAATAAAGCATACACTGTCCAGGGCTTTATTAATAGGTGCACAGAGTGCAAGAGCTAGGAAGTTATGTTGAACTTGTATAAGACACGAGTTCGGCTTCAGCTGCAGTATTGTGTCCAGTTCTGGACGCCGTACTTGAGAAAAGACATGAGGGCATTGCTGAGAGTACCGATACTTTTCTTGGGAATGATACAGGGATGAGGAATTTCAGTTATGAAGATAGATTGGATTAGTCACGATTGTTTTCCTTGGAGAGGAGAAGGCGAAGAGGTGATTTGATAGAGGTATTCAAAATAACGAGGGTTCTGGACAGAGTAGATAGAGAAAAACTGTTTCCACTGGTGAAAGGATCGAGAAGGAGAGGGCAGAAATTTAAAGCATTTGGTAAAAAAAAAGCTAAAGTGACAGGAGGAAAATATTTTTCATGCAACGAGTATTTCAGATCTGGAATGTTTATCTGAGAACGTGGTGGAGGCTGGTTCAATTGAAGCATTCAAAAGGGAAATAGACAGTTATATATATTTTTTTAGAACATTAGAACATTACAGCGCAGTACAGGCCCTTCGGCCCTCGATGTTGCGCCGACCATCTGACCTACACTATTCCATTTTCATCCATATGTCTATCCAATGACCACTTAAATGCCCTTAAAGTTAGCGAGTCTACTACTGTTGCAGGCAGGGCGTTCCACGCCCCTACTACTCTCTGAGTAAAGAAACTACCTCTGACATCTGTCCTATATCTTTCACCCCTCAACTTAAAGCTATGTCCCCTCGTGTTTGCCGTCATCATCCGAGGAAAAAGACTCTCACTATCCACCCTATCTAACCCTCTGATTATCTTGTATGTCTCTATTAAGTCACCTCTCCTCCTCCTTCTCTCGAACGAAAACAACCCCAAGTCCCTCAGCCTTTCCTCGTAAGACCTTCCCTCCATACCAGGCAACATCCTAGTAAATCTCCTCTGCACCCTTTCCAAAGCTTCCACATCGTTTCCTATAATGCGGTGACCAGAACTGCACGCAATACTCCAGGTGCGGTCTCACCATATGAAAAGGAAGCATATGCAGAGTTATGTAGGGAAGGCAGGGGAATGTACCTGAGTGAATTTCTCTTTCAGAGAGCCCATGCAGACATGATGGGCCGCATAGCCCCCTTCTGCACTTTCACAGTTCAGTGATTCTGTGATATTGCCTCTCCCCCTTGTTCCAACCAGTATGTATCAGTTCACACTTCTCTGCAATAAATATCATCTGCCACCAGTCCGCCCATTTCACCAGCCTCTCCTTACCCTCTTGAAGTCCATCACTATTCTCCTTACAATAAATATCCAGGATTTCAGGAAAACACGCCGCTTTTCTTCGAATAGTTTAAGGGTGTTGAGTTTAATCGTTGCAACTGCTTCCCGAACTATCTTCGCTCTTCAGTGTAATATTCTGTGCATTTTACTTTCTCAATATTTCCCAACATTTAAATGGCAATGCGCAGGCAGTGGTGAGATCTTACAACACAGTTTCCGCTTGTGATACTCACAATAACTGCGGACCAATTACTTCGGCTCCCCGAGGCTGGGAAACCTTCCTCTCTCCCTCCCCCTGCTCCCCAGTTTCAGCTTCGCAATCTGTGTGATATATCCGATCTGAGGCCAAGCGATCATTGCAGGTGGACAGCCGGGCTGACAGTGCATGCCCGGTAGCGGCTGTTGGGTTGATGAATGGAGAGCTTGATTGAGATTGTGACATTCCCAGCAGTTCAGATGATTCACTGCGACTTTAGGGAAAATCTCAATGGAAACTGCTCTGTCTGAATTGTAAATGTGCTGAGTATCAGGTATTTGCTGCTCCCGGTATAGAATGTTTATTAAATATAGTACTAATGATATACTTTCAGACAGTGATCCTAATATTAACATTAATTCAAACCGGAGATTACTGGAATTATTATCGTCTGACTTTCCGGGTACTGACCGTCCTGGATTGTTTTACGTACACGTCTTCCCAGGTTCTATCAGACATGGCAGGAGATGAGAGACTGAGAACGACTTTTACCTGAGCAGGTGACGCCGGCATCCCTAGAGTTTGGCATGGTATCGTCACTCCATGTAACTGACTTACAGTCCCGCAGAACTGCCTCCGTCCCGCTGCACTGTACAAGCAACGTCACACTGGGTCCAGACCCTTCCCCAAAGTGAGCTACACTCGGTGCAGAAACCGCGTTCCCGCAGCCCAGCTCCTGACACACCACAGAGGCGTGTGGCAGGTCCCAGAGAAGGGCAGCCACATTCCCCCACTGTCCCCTGTAATGAATCTGCACTCTCCCAGCGAACCAGCTGCCCTCATTCACCAGTTTCAGCTTCACCATCTCTGTAAAATATCAGATATATCACCAAGCGCTTATAGTGCGTTAAACCCACAGGTTCCCAGCGCAGGACCCTCCCCATTCACCAGGGATGAGATGATAGGCCCATCAGTCCGTGCCTCAAACCCTGATAAAATCCGAAGTAAATATGAAACAAGAGAGGGAAATACTAATAAACGGTGCAAACGAGCAGGGAACCGGTGGACAGCTGGATATTTCCACCAAAACAGCGGCTCCAATGGGAACCGTGTGGAGACAGGCTCAGAATAGATATAACCTGTAGAAGTGGACAGTTCCTACAGATTGGAGGGTAGCTAATGTAACCCCACTGTTTAAAAATGGGGTTGAGAGAAATCAGTGAATTACAGACCAGTCTGCCTGACGTCGGTAGTGGTTACATTTCTGCAGTCCATTATCGAAGATTTTCTAGCAGAGCATTTGAAGAACAGTTTCAGAATCAGGCAGAGTCAGCATGGATTTACGTAAGGGAAATCATGCTTGACAAATCTACTGGAATTCTTCGAGGATGCAATTAGTAGAGATGATGAGGGGGAGCCAATAGATGTGGTTTATTTGAACTTTCAGAAGGCTTTTGACAAAGTCCCACATAAGAGATTAGCGTGTAAAAGTAACGTGCATAGGTTTGGGAGCAGTGTATTGCGATGGATAGAAAATTGGTTGGCGGAGAGGAAACAAAGAGTAGGGATAAGTGGGTCTTTTTCCAAATGGCAGACAGTGACTATTGGGGTACCACAGGGATCGGTTCCAGGAACACACTCACCTCATTTACACTGTTCACCTGGTAATATGTCCCGTGTGTATTAAACCATCAGGGGAACACACTCACCTGGCTTATACTGTTCACCTGATAACATGTCCCATTTGGATTAAACCTTTCTAAAGTGCGATGACCAAAACTGGACGTAACACTCCACTTGGGGACTACCCAGCACAATTTCCATACTTATGTACTAAATGCCTTTATTTAAGAAGCCCAAGATGACAGATGTTTTGCAATCACTCTATCAATGTGTCCTGCCACCTTCAACTGTCTATGTACATGCACCCACAGCTCCCTCTCTCCCTGTATCCTCTCTAGAACTGTGCCATTAAGTCTGCATAGCCTCACACTGTCCCTTCTGTAAAAATGGATTGCCTCACATTTATGTCCCGTTGCAGGCGGTTTCTATCATCCTCACTGGTCTGCCACTCCTCCAAGATTGGTATCGTCAGAAGATTCATAGATTCTATTCTGAATTCCAAGATCCAAGATAAAGGCAAAAAAAATGTGGAGCTCCTAGCACTGACCGTTGGAAGACACCATGGCTGACCATTCTCCAGTCTGATAAACAACCATTTCACACATTTCCGTCCTTAAGCCACTTTTTGATGCAATTGTGCACTAACCCTCCTATTCCATGAGGCTCAACTTTTTAACCAGTCTTTTATGTGGTGCCTTCTCCAACGCTTTCCTAAAAACTATATACGCAGCATCTACTGCCTTCCCTGACTCTCCACTGATATTAAAATAACTGACCAGTAGTTACGAGGCTTATGTGTTGCCCATTGATAAATCTGGGAAGTGAGGGTGATTATCTATTTCATCATTTTGTTCATCAGCAGGGAGAATCAGGATGAGAGTTCCCGTGTCAGGACAGCAGGATTCCTGATGGTGTCGGTGACTCTGCGGGGTCCCCATATCAATGGGCAGAGCTATAGGAGATACAAGAACTCTGGCAAGGCTGTTGTTGAATGTGTTGGTGTTTTTTTCTCCTGCTGAGGTCGTTGAACGTTTGGTGTTTTTTCTCCTGACGAAGTTCTTGTTGAATTGGTTGGTGTTTTTCTCCTGCTGAGGTTGTTGACTTTTTGGTGTTTTTTCTCCTGTTGAAGTTGTTGTTGAATTTGTTGTTGTTTTTATCCTGATGCGGTTGTTGTTGAATTTGTTGGTATTTTCCTCCTGCTGAAGTTGTTCTAGAATTTTTTGCTCGTTTTCTTCTGTTGAAATTGTTGTTGAAATTGTTGGTGTTTTTTCTCCTGTTGAGGTTGCTGTTGAATTTGTTGGTGTTTTTCTCCTGTTGAGGTTGATGTTTAATTTATTGGTGTATTTCTCCTGCTGAAGATTTTTTTACTGTTGTTGTTGCAATTGTTGGTGTTATTTTTTCCTCCTGCTGAGGTTTTTGTTGAATTTCTTTGTGTTTCCCTCCTTTTCAGGTTGTTGTTGCAATTGTTGGTATTCTTTTCCTGGGGACGTTTTTGTTGCATTTGCTGATTTTTTTTCATCTGCTGAGGCTGTTATTAAAGTTGCTGTTGTTTTTCTCCTGCTGAGGATGTTGTTGCATTTGTTGGTGTTTTTCCCCTCAAGTTGTTGTTGAATTTGTTGGTGTCTTTCTCCTGAAGTTGTTGTTGAATTTGTTCGTGTCTTTCTCCTGCTGAAGTTGTTGTTTTATTTGTTAGGCTGTGCTCTTGCTGAGGTTGTTGTTGGTGTTTTTGTTCTGCTCAATTTGTTGTTGAATTTGTTGGTGTCTTTCCCCCGAAGTTGTTGTTGAATGTGTTGGTGTCTTTCCCCGAAAGTTGCTGTTGAATTTCTTGGTGTCTTTCCCCTGAAGTCATTGTTGAATTTGTGGATTTGCTGCTGTTGCGGCATCTACTGCTTACACCTGGTGGCGGGGAATGAGCATTGCACGCAGGTCTTTCTACCTGTGGACCCAAAACTGACTTTACACTGACTGGACTGTGGTTGCCGGAATTAACCCTCTCGCCTTTTTTGAAAGGGTAACCTTTGCAATCTTGCATTCCCTTTTACCTGCTTTGCACTGTACTTGTACAGGAGCCGACATTGAGACAGACACGGTCTGCACAGGACCTGAGGGGTGTGAAACATTCCCTTTTGTTCAGTGTACTGCACATGTACAGGACCTGAACTGGGACCCACGCGGCCTGTTCATTACCAGATGGGAGTGAATCAGTCCCCTTACATTCTGCTCTGTCTGTCCATCTACCTCTTGTTCCCTTTTTCTGTGCCTCTCTCTCGCTATCTCTTTCCCTGTCTGACACTCTATCTCTTTAGCTTTCCCTGTCCTTCTTTCTGTTCCCTCCTTCTTTCTTCCCGTTCTATCCTTCTCTCTCTCCCTGAGTGTCTGTCTCCCTCTGTCTCCCTTTCTCTGCTTCTCTATATTTCTCATTCCATCTTTCTCTCTCAATCCCCCTCTCTCTGTCTCTATGACCCGATGTCCCTGTGTATCTCTGTCTCACTATCTTTCTCTGTCCTACGCTCTCTGTCTCTCTTTCTCTCTCTCCCTATTTCCATCCCTCTCTCGCTTTATCTCTATGTGGCTCTCGCGATGCCTTGCCGTTTCATTCTCTCTATGGCTGCCTCACACTGTTATTTCTCTATCCCTCAATCTCTGCATCTCTCTCTGTCTTTCACTCTGTATTTCTGGGACATCATCTGTCTCTTCTCACTCATTCTCACTTACCCTCTCACTCCATCACTCCGTCTCTGTTTGTCTCTCTCACTCCGTCTCTGTGTCTTTCTCTCTCTCTGTCTCTGTCTCTCTCTCCCTGTCTCTCTTTTTGTTAGTCTTTCTCCGTCTTTCTCTGTCTCTCTCTGTCTCTTTCTTAGTCTCTCTCTCTGTCTTTCTCTCTGACTCTCTGTCCAGAATTCTCTTTGTTTTGCCTCTCTCACTGTCCTACTCACGCTCCCCCTGTCCCTATCTCGTTTTCCCTTTCTCGTGATCCCTCTCTTTCTGTTCTCTCTCTCTCTGCCACTATCTTTATATCTGTCCAAAATTCTCTCTCGTTCTCTGTTTCTCACCTTTTCTCTCTTCATTTTTTTTCTTCATCTCCGCCTTTCTTGCTTTCTCTGTCTCTCCCTCTCCCTCTCTATCTTCCTCTCTGTCCGTCTGCATCTGTCCATGCCTCTCTAGCGTTGGGTTTTTAAACTGATCCTTTTGATACACATATCACCACAGCGCAGTTGGCTGCTGCTAATGAACTGAGATCACTGAGGGGACAATAGCCTTCAAGTTAGAGCTGGACCGTTGAGAGGTGATGTCAGGAAGCAATTCTTTACATAAAGGGTAGCGGAAAGCTATTGAGGCTGGGAGTCATTTGAACATGTCTACACTGAGATTCATGGGCACTTAATCAGGAATGAGATTAAGGGTTGCAATACAAAGGCAGCTCAATGGAGTTAGGGTACAGATGAGCCAGGGTTGAACTGAATGGTAGACCAGGTTTGAGGGTTTGAATTTCCTCCTCCTGTCCCCATGTTACTGAGAACTCTCTGCCTACTCGGTCTTGTTTTCATAACTTGCTCAGTCTGCCGTCTTGGGAGATCTGTACCTCTGACGTGGGCAGTGCAATGCCCTCAGTCACTGCTAAACACGACAACCTCAGACTTTGTAAAGGCTCTCAACGTCTCGCCTCTGACACGCAGCATTGAATAGTCAAATCTGTTGGTCACAGGGCCACGCTCATGTCAGCCAGCCTCATAATGGACAATGGATGCACAGTGGGTTGGAAAAACTTCCTTGTATCCCAGCATTATCTGCAGTATCGGCAATTCAAGAGCAAAATGCAAGCTGGAGTAGTCCAGAGGGGAGCTGCAGCCTGCTCCGCCATTCAACAAGATCGTGAGTGATCATTGGCTTCAGTTCCAATCTCCCAGACTATGGATTCCACAAATCCCTATCAGTCTCAGCCTTGAGTATACCCACAGATTGGGCATCCAGGGCCCTCTGGGATAAAGTATTCCAAAGAATCACAGCTCTCTGAGTGAAGAAACTCCACTTCATCTCAGCCTAAAATTATCGGGGATTATCCCGAGAATCCCTCCCCCCGGCCAGTGTTCTAGATTTTCCAGCCAGGGCAAACAGTGCTTGGTAACCAGCTGGGCAAACTGGAGCAGGTTATGAAAACAAGACCGAGTAGGCAGAGAGTTCTCAGTAACATAGGGACAGGAGGAGGAAATTCAAACCCTCAAACCTGGTCTACCATTCAGTTCAACCCTGGCTCATCTGTACCCTAACTCCATTGGTAAACAGACCCTGTCCAACACCATCGAATCTGAGAGGTTGTACTGATATCATCTTTCATACCATAATGGACCTGGTGTTGGGGAATGAGGCTGGCCAGGTTGTTGACGTTTCAGTAGGGGACTACTTTGGGAATATTGATCACAATTCCGTAAGTTTTAGAATACTCATGGACAAAGACGAGAGTGGTCCTAAAGGAAGAGGGCTAAATTGGGGGAAGGCCAACTATACCAAAATTCGGCAGGAGCTGGGAAATGTAGATTTGGAGCAGCTGTTTGAAGGTAAATCCACATCTGATATGTGGGAGGCTTTTAAAGAGAGGTTGATTAACGTGCAGGAGAGACATGCTCCTGTGAAAATGAGGGGTAGAAATGGCAAGATTAGGGAACCATGGATGACAGTTGAAATTTTGAGACGAGCCACGAGGAAAAAGGAAGCATACATAAGGTCTAGGCGGCTGAAGAAAGACGAAGCTTTGAAAGAATATCGGGATTGTAGGCGCAATCTGAAACGAGGAATTAAGAGGGCTAAAAGGGGTCATGAAATATCTTTAGCAAACAGGGTTAAGGAAAATCCCAAAGCCTTTTATTCATATATAAGGAGCAAGAGGGTAACAAGAGAAAGGATTGGCCCACTCAAGGACAAAGGAAGAAGGTTATGCGTGGAGTCAGAGAAAATGGGTGAGATTCTAAACGAGTACATTGCATCGGTATTCACCGAGGAGAGGGACATGACGGATGTTGAGGTTAGGGACAGATGTTTGATTACTCCAGGTCAAGTCGGCATAAGGAGGGAGGAAGTGTTGGGTATTCTAAAAGGCATTAAGGTGGACAAGTCCCCAGGTCCGGATGGGATCTATCCCAGATTACTGTGGGAAGCGAGAGAGGAAATAGTTGGGGCCTTAACAGATATCTTTGCAACATCCTTAAACCCGGGCGAGGTCCCGGAGGACTGGAGAATTGCTAATGTTGTCCCCTTGTTTAAGAAGGGTAGCAGGGATAATCCAGGTAATTATAGACCGGTGAGCCTGACGTCAGTGGTAGGGAAGCTGCTGGAGAAGATACTGAGGGATAGGATCTATTCCCATTTGGAAGAAAATGGGCTTATCAGTGATAGGCAACATGGTTTTGTGCAGGGAAGGTCATATCTTACCAACTTAATAGAATTCTTTGAGGAAGTCACAAAGTTGATTGATGAGGGAAGGGCTGTAGATGTCGTATACATGGACTTCAGTAAGGCGTTTGATAAGGTTCCCCATGGAAGGCTGATGGAGAAGGTGAAGCCGCATGGGGTCCAAGGTGTACTAGCTAGATGGATAAAGAACTGGCTGGGCAACAGGAGACAGAGGGTAGCAGTGGAAGGGAGTTTCTCAAAATGGAGACGTGTGACCAGTGGTGTTCCACAGGGATCCGTGCTGGGACCACTGTTGTTTGTGATATACATAAATGATTTGGAGGAAAGTATAGGTGCAAGTTTGCAGACGACACTAAGATTGGTGGAGTAGCAGATAGTGAAGGGGACTGTCAGAGAATACAGCAGAATATAGATAGACTGGAGAGTTGGGCAGAGAAATGGCAGATGGAGTTCAATCAGGGCAAATGCGAGGTGATGCATTTTGGAAGATCCAATTCAAGAGTGAACGAAACAGTAAATTGAAAAGTCCTGGGGAAAATTGATGTACAGAGAGATTTGGGTGTTCAGGTCCATTGTTCCCTGAAGGTGGCAACGCAGGTCAATAGAGTGGTCAAGAAGGCATACGGCATGCTTTCCTTCATCGGACGGGGTATTGAGTACAAGAGTTGGCAGGTCATGTTACAGTTGTATAGGACTTTGGTTTGGCCACATTTGGAATACTGCGTGCAGTTCTGGTCGCCACATTACCAAAAGGATGTGGATGCTTTGGAGAGGGTGCAGAGGAGTTTCACCAGGATGTTGCCTGGTATGGAGGGCGCTAGCTATGAAGAGAGGTTGAGGAGATTAGGATTATTTTCATTAGAAAGACGGAGGTTGAGGGGGGACCTGATTGAGGTGTACAAAATCATGAGAGGTATAGACAGAGTGGATAGAAGCTTTTTCCCAGAGTGTGGGATTCAATTACTCGGGGACACGACTTCAAAGTGAAAGGGGAAAAGTTTAGGGGGGATATGCGTGGAAAGTTCTTTGCACAGAGGGTGGTTGGTGCATGGAACGCATTGCCAGTGGACGTGGTAGACGCGGGCACGATAGCGTCTTTTAAGATCTATCAAGACAGATACATGAATGGGCAGGAAGTAAAGAGATACAGACCCTTCGAAAATAGGCGACAGGTTTTGATCGAGGATTTGGATCGGCGTAGGCTTGGAGGGCCGAAGGGCCTGTTCATGTGCTGTAATTTTCTTTGTTCTTTGTTCTTTATCGATACAGTTCATCCATTGTACTGCAAGGGGCTCCTGAATGGGTAGAGGGAGGAGCAAGGCGGAGAGGCTTAGGGAGGTAATTCCTTCGGGTGCCCTCAAGGGAAGATTGCCGGAGTCAGCAGGGAAGACACTGTGGGAAATTCTCTGGCAGTTTAGAAGAATGAGAGGTGATATATAGAAGCAGCTCAGGTCCTGGGAGGACTGGACAGGGTGCATGTTGAGAGGATGTTTCCCCTTGTTGAGGAGTCTGGAACGAGGGGACACAGTTTAAAATGAAGGCTCTCCCATTTAAGACTGAGATGAGGAGAAATGTTTTTTTCTCTCAGAGGCTTGTTAGTCTGTGGTATTCTCTTTCCCAAAGAGCAGTGCAGGCTGGATCATTGAATGTATGCAAGGCTGAGTGAGATAGTTTCTATTCAACCAGGGAGTCTAGGGCTATGGGGGGCAGACAGGAAAGTAGCAGTTGAGTTCACAATCAGATCAGCCATTGAATGGCAGAGCAGACTCGATGGACCGAATGGCCGAATCCTGCTCCTAATCCTTTTGTTCTTGTAATGTTTCATTTCACCAGACTACCGCTATCCTCCTTAAGTCTGTTACTAGTCCCTTCCCTGTTTATTACATTACAGATGACACAAACATTGGCAAACATTGAAGTTCTGCACTGTAAACCCAAGTCAAATTCATTCGAATATTTCAAAAAGATCAGTGGTCCTAATATGATCCTCCACTATTAAGCTCCCTCCAGTCTGAAGCAACCATTGTCCACTGTCTCAGCCAATGTCGTATCCACTCAATCACTGCCCTTTTCATCCATGGAGCACCAGTATTGCTAACTAGTCAATTCGGAGGCACCATTAAGTCCTCCCCATGAGGACACTGTTCCGAGACCTATGTGTTTGCACTCTCCCATTAAAATTCCCCAGACAGGAACAGCATCGATTGGATACAGAGTTATGCTCCTTCCACACTATCCCATCCAACACGCCCAGGGCAGGAACATCGTGGGGTGGATACAGAGTGAATCTCGCTCGCCACTGTCCGAAACTGACACAGAGAGAGACAGAAAGAGAGAAACTGAGAGGCAAAGACAGACAGGGATACTGAGAGAGAAAGAAGGATATTTAACATCAGAAATAGGAAGAGGAGAAGGCAATTTAACCCCTCAAGCTTGTTCCAGCATTTAATGAGATCAGGGCTGACCTGTGATCTAACTAACACCGGATATACCGCCTTTGCCCCTTATCTCTTAATAACTTTGATTAACAAAATTCTATCAATCTCAGATTTAAAAAATTTTAAAATAAGCCAGCGTGAATTCCTCTTTGCAGAAGAGAGTTTCAAAATTTCAAACAAATCCAAAGATTTGGACAGGCTGGGGATGTTTTCTTTGAAACAGAGTAGGCTGAGGGGAGATTGAGTTCAGGTGTATAAAATTATGAGGGGCCTACATAGAGTGGATAGGAAGGACCTATTTCCCTTCACACAGAGGTCCACAAGCGGGGATTTCGATTTCAAAATGTCCATAACCAATATCATGAGGGTGAGATGGCTGCCACAGTGGAATAGCTTGCTGGATGTTTAAAATGGAGGATATTCCCTCTGGATCTCTCCCGATGTTTCTCATTCCATATCTATCTCTTATATGCTTGTGCACACAGCAGTGAAGGATTATATCAAATTAATAGACCTTACATTCACCCTTTCAATCCACCACAACAATATATCTCTCTCCAACCTTGTCTCTCTCTACAGCCCTCTTTCTCTGCCTGCATATCTAACCCTCTCTCCCTCTGTCTCTCTCCTAGTGTCAGAGATAGCATGAGGGAGAGATAGAGAGAGGGAGGGCAGAGAGAGACACAGAGAACAACCCCAGCTTCTCCAATCTATCCACGTAACTTAGGTCTCTCATCCCTGGAACCTTGCTCGTGAATCGTTTCTGCATCCTCTCTAATGCCCCCACATCCTTCCTAAAGTGTGGTGTCCAGAATTGGACAATACTCCAGTAGAGGCGAAGCCAGTGTTTTACAAAGGTCCATCATATCTTCCTTGCTTTTGTATTCTACGTCTCTATTTAGAAATCTCAGGACTGACCCGTTATGCCTTTTAACCACTTTCTCAACCTGCCCTGCCACCTTCAGTAATTGGTGAACAAATACCCCTCAGATCTGTCTGTTTCTGCACCCCCTGTTAGAATTGTATTCTTTACTTTAGATTGCCTCTCCTCCTTCTTCCTGCCTGTGGAGGTGGAAAATGTGAACATGGTTCAGAATGAAGATATTGCATCTCTCTTCACAAAAGAGGGGACGACACAGACATTGTAGTCAAGGAGGAGGAGTTTGAAATATTGGATGGGATAAACATATTGAGAAGAAATATTAACGGGTTTAACATCCTTGAAAGCTGATAGGTTACCAGGCTGTTAAGAGGTGTAAGGAAGGAAATAGCAGGGGCTCTGATCATCATTTTCCAATCCTCTCTGGTTACAATCCAAACTAGTGTCTTATACAAGTTAAACAGAACTTCCTTGCTCTTGTAATCTATGGCCTTATTAATAAAGTCCAGGATACTGTATACTTTATGAACCACTATCTCAAATTGTAATGCTGTTTTCATCGGCTTATGCACATATACACCCTGGTCTCTCTGCTCCTGCACCCCCTTTAGAATTGAAACCTCTATTTTATATTGTCTCTCCATGTTCTTCCTACCAAAATTAATCACTTCACATTTCGGTGATCTAACTCCATATCCCCGTCTTTGCCCCCTATCACTTAATAACCTTTGTTAGTAGAAATCTATCACTTTCAGATTTAAAAATTAACAAGTGTTTCAGCATCAATTCCTGATTGTGGAAGAGAGTTCCAAACTGATACCACACATGGTGTGTTAAAATGTTTCTTCATTTCACTACTGAATGGTTATTAGACTATGTTTAGATTTTTAGACTATGTCCACAAGTTCTAGACTCTGCAGCCAGTGGGAATAGCTTCTCTCTGTCTACCTAATCAGTTTCCCTTCATATTCTGCAAACATTTTTTTCAAATCAAGCCTTAACCTTCTAAATTCCAGTGATACAGAGTAAAGCTCCATCTACACTGTCCAATTAAACGCTCCCAAGCCAAGCACAATGTGTGGTTAGACACAGAGTAAATTTCCCTCTGCACTGTCCCATCACATACTCCCAGGGCAGGGGCAGCATCGGGTTAGATGCAGAGTTAGGACAGGGCCCATTGTGTTATAAACAGATAAATGGTCTTGTGCAGTACAAACTGAGACCGGGTGAAACGCAGCAGAAGCAGAGACCACTCGCATGGCAGGAACATCATGAAGTGGATACAGAGTGAATCTCACTCGACGCTGTCAGAAACAGACAGAGATAGAGACAGAAAGAGAGAAACAGTGAGATCAGACAGAGTGACGGAGAGCGAAAGAAGGATAGTTAACATCGGACATAGGAAGAGGAGGAGGTAATTTAACCCCTCAACCCTGTTCCAGCATTCGATAAGGTCAGGGATGATCCATGATCTACTTCAACGCCAGGAGCATCTGGAATAAGGTGGGTGAGCTTGCAGCATGGGTTGGTACCTGGGATCTCGATGTAGTGGCCATTTCGGAGACATGGGTAGAGCAGGGGCAGGAATGGATGTTGCAGGTTCCGGGATTCAGATGTTTCAGTAAGAACAGAGAAGATGGTAAAAGAGGAGGGGGTGTGGCATTGTTAATCAAGGAGAGTATGACAGCGGCAGAAAGGGCGTTTGAGGATTGTCTACTGAGGTAGTATGGGCCGAGGTTAGAATCAGGAGAGGAGAGGTCACCCTGCTGGGAGTCTTCCATAGACCTCCGAATAGTTCCAGAGATGTAGAGGAAAGGATAGCGAAGATGATTCTCGACAGGGGCGAGAGTAACAGGGTAGTTGTTATGGGGGACTTTAACTTTCTAAATATTGACTGGAAATACTATAGTTCGAGTACTTTAGATGGGTCAGTTTTTGTCCAGTGTGTGCAGGAGGGTTTTCTGACACAGTATGTAGACAGGCCAACCAGGGGCGATGGCACATTGGATTTGGTACTGGGTAATGAACCCGGCCAGGTGTTAGATTTAGATGTAGGTGAGCACTTTGGTGATAGTGATCACAATTCGGTTAGGTTTACCTTAGCGATGGGCAGGGACAGGTATATACCGCAGGGCAAGAATTATAGCTGGGGGAAAGGAAATTATGATGCGATTAGGCAAGATTTATGATGCGTAGGATGGGGAAGGAAACTGCAGGGGATGGGCACAATCGAAATGTGGAGCTTATTCAAGGAGCAGCGACTGCGTGTTCTTGATAAGTACGTACCTGTCAGGCAGGGAGGAGGTTGTCGAGCGAGGGAGCTTTGGTTTACTAAAGAAGTTGAAGTGCTTGTCAAAAGGAAGAAGAAGGCTTATGTTAGGATGAGACGTGAAGGCTCAGTTAGGGCGCTTGAGAGTTACAAGCTAGCCAGGAAGGATCTAAAGGGAGAGCTTCGAAGAGCGAGGAGAGGACACGAGAAGTCATTGGCGGATAGGATCAAGGAAAACCCTAAGGCTTTCTATACGTATATCAGGAATAAAAGAATGACAAGAGTTAGATTAGGGCCAATCAAGGATAGTAGTGGGAAGTTGTGTGTGGAATCAGAGGAGATAGGGGAAGCGTTAAATGAATATTTTTCGTCACTATTTACAGTAGAGAACGAAAATGTTGTCGAGGAGAATACTGAGATTCAGACTACTTGGCTAGATGGGATTGAGGTTCACAAGGAGGAGGTGTGAGCAATTTTGGAAACTGTGAAAATAGATAAGTCCCCTGGGCCAGATGGGATTTATCCTAGGATTCTCTGGGAAGCCAGGGAGGAGATTGCAGAGCCTTTGTCCTTGATCTTTATGTCGTCATTGTCGACAGAAATAGTGCCAGAAGACTGGAGGATAGGATAGCAACTGTTGTCCCCTTGTTCAAGAAGGGGAGCAGAGACAGCCCTGGTAATTAGAGACCTCTGAGCCTTACTTCGGTTGTGGGTAAAATGTTGGAAAAGGTTATAAGAGGCAGGATTTATAGTGATCATGAAAAGAATAAGTTCATTAGCGATAGTCAGCACGGTTTTGTGAAGGGTAGGTCGTGCCTCACAAACCTTATTGAGTTTTTCGAGAAGGTGACCAAACAGGTGGATGAGGGTAAAGCAGTGGATGTCGTGTATATGGATTTCAGTAAGGCGTTTGATAAGGTTCCCCACGGTAGGCTATTGCAGAAAATATGGAAGTATGGGGTTGAAGGTGATTTAGAGCTTTGGATCAGAAATTGGCTAGCTGAAAGAAGACAGAGTGTGGTGGTTGATGGCAGATGTTCATCCTGGAGTTTAGGTACTAGTGGTGTACCGCAAGGATCTGTTTTGGGGCCACTGCTGTTTGTCGTTTTTATAAATGACCTGGAAGAGGGTGTAGAAGGGTGGGTTAGTAAATTTCCGGATGACACGAAGGTCGGTGGAGTTGTGGATAGTGCCGAAGGATGTTGTCGGGTCAAGAGGGACATAGATAGGCTGCAGAGCTGGGCTGAGAGATGGCAAATGGAGTTTAATGCGGAAAAGTGTGCGGTGATTCACTTTGGAAGGAGTAACAGGAATACAGAGTACTGGGCTAATGGGAAGATTCTTGGTAGTGTAGATGAACAGAGAGATCTTGGTGTCCAAGTACATAAATCGCTGAAAGTTGCTACCCAGATTAATAGGGCTGTTAAGGAGGCATATGGTGTGTTAGCTTTTATTAGTCGGGGGATCGAGTTTCGGAGCCCCGAGGTCATGCTGCAGCTGTACAAAACTCTGGTGAGACCGCACCTGGAGTATTGCGCGCAGTTCTGGTCACCGCTTAATAGGAAGGATGTGGAAGCTTTGGAAAGGGTGCAGAGGATATTTACTCGGATGTTGCCTGGTATGGAGGGAAGGTCTTACGAGGAAAGGCTGAGGGACTTGAGGTTGTTTTCGTTGGAGAGAAGGAGGAGGAGAGGTGACTTAATAGAGACATGTAAGATAATCAGAGGGTTAGATAGGGTGGATAGTGAGAGTCTTTTTCCTCGGATGGTGATGGCAAACACGAGGGGACATAGCTTTAAGTTGAGGGGTGATAGATATCGGACAGATGTTAGAGGCCGTTTCTTGACTCAGAGAGTAGTAGGGGCGTGGAACGCCCTGCCTGCAACAGTAGTAGACTCGCCAACCTTAAGGGCATTTAAATGGTCATTGGATAGACAAATTGGATGAAAATGGAACACTGTAGGTCAGATGGTTTCACAAGTCGGCGCAACATCGAGGGCCGAAGGGCCTGTACTGCGCTGTAATGTTCTAATTCTAATTCTAACTGGCACCATGTGGCCTGACTTTTCCCCTTATCTCTTAATACCTTGTGTTAACAAAAATTTATCAATCCCAGATTTAAAAATTAACACTTCAGCCAGCATGAATTCCTGTTTGCAGAAGAGAGTTCCAAAATTGCAAAGAAATCCAAAGGAATGATTGGACAGGCTGGAGTTGTTTTCTTTGAAACAAAGGAGGCTGATGGGAAATTGAGTTGAGGTGTATAAAATTGAGGGGCCTCGATAGAGTGGATAGGAAGGACCTATTTCCCTTCACACAGAGGTTGATAAGCAGGGACATAGATTTCAAAATGTCCACAACTAATATCATGAGGGCGTGATGGCCCCCACAGTAGTAGAGCTTTAGGGATGTTTAAAATGGAGGATGTTCCCTCTGGATCTCTCGCGATATTTATCTCTCCATACCTATACGTTTGTTCTCACAGCAGTGAAGGATTACATCAAATTCATATATCTTACATCCTTCATTTCAATCCACCCGAACAATCTCTCTCTCTCCAACCTTGCCCTTCTCGACAGCATTCTCTCTTTCTGCATATCTAACCCTCTCTCCCTCTGTCTCTCTCCTCGTGTCAGAGATAGCAGAAGGGAGAGACAGAGAGAGGAAGACAGAGAGAGAATGTTTTAGGAACTGTACTCTGTTTCCAAGCTGTGCTGCACCTGCTCTCAGAGTGTTTGATGGGCTACATTAATCGGCCGTGTACAGTCCTGTATCAGGCTGTGAAGAAGCAGAGCATGTTCAGTACACAACGGGTCACTTCTGTCTGCTACTGGGAAGAGAGACTGACCTTAACATCAAGGCAGCGTTTGACCGAGTGTGGCTTCGAGGAGCCCAAATAAAATTGAAGTCAGTGGGAATCTGCTGTTTGGACTCATAGCGAGCACAAAGGAAGATGGTTGTGGCTGTTGGAGGTCAATCATCTCAGTCTCAGGAGATCACTGCAGGAGTTCCTCGGGGTAGTGTCCGAGGCCCAACCATCTTCAGCTGCTTCCTCAATGACTTGCCCTCCATCGTAAAGTCAGAAATGGGGATGTTCACTGATGATTGCACAGTGTTCAGTTCCATTCGCACCTCCTCAGATAATGAAATCCCAGCAGAAATTGCTGGAATACTGAGCAGGTCAGGCAGCATCTGTGGAGAGAGAAACAGAGTTAGTGATTCAATTCGATGTTTTCCAAATTCAATTGTTGCACGCTCGATGGTTTCCAGATTTCCAGCATCCGCAGTATTTGCCTCAGATAATGAAGCAATCCATAGCCACATGCACCAACTGGGACGTATATCACTGTTCCTTCACCGTCACTGGGTTGAAAGACCGAAATTCTTCCACTAACAGTGTTGTGGGAGCACCTTCACCATACCGACTGCAGTGGTTCAAGATTAAAGCCCATTACTTTCTCATGGTAACCAGGGAAATGAAGTAATAGCGGCCTTGCCAGTGTCACCCATTTCCTGAGAAGAAATAGGCAGGAAATAAAATAGGAATCAAATCAATGAGTTTATAGTTGACGTGTTGAAACCAGACGAGGCCTGTGATCAACGTGGGATCACATACTCTGCTAAGATACTTTCCTCACAGTTTGATTCACCAGTCCATAGTGTTTGCTGTTCTGCTGTTACCTTTATCAAAGAAAAATACAATAATGATTAAGCTCTGGGTCAAAACCTACTGAATGTCAATTGTGCAGATGGGAATCGGACCATTGTTATCACAGTATCAGAAAATTACACAGCCCACCGTGAAGTCATTCGGCCCGTCATGTCTGCAGTGGCTCTTTGAAAGTGCTATCCAATTAGACCCTATCTCCGACTCTTTCTCCATCGTCCTGCAAACCTCACTCAACCATTCCCCCCCCAACCCCCCCACACACCCCCCCCCCACTCACCTTTGTGTCCACCTGCATTTATCCAACTCCATTTTAAATGTTATTATTAAGTCTGCTTCCAGCAGCTCTTCAGGCCATGAATTCCAGATTCTTGCAGCTGGCTTCCTTTCGCTCTCGGTCCTCTTGCTATTCACCATAAAATACCTCCTTTGATTATTGACCCTTGTTCCAGTGGAACTGGATTCTCCTTATTTATTTAGAGCTACAGCACTGAAACAGGCCTTTCGGCCCACCGAGTCTGTGCCGACCAACAACCCTGCAGTAATCCCATATTCCCTCCCGACACTAGGGGCAATTTACAACAGCCAATTTACCTATCACCTGCAAGTCTTTGTATGTGGGAGGAAACCGGAGCACCCGGCGAAAACCCACGCAGACACAGGGAGAACTTGCAAACTCCGCACAGGCAGTACCCAGAATCTGTCAAAATCAGACAAAATGTTTAATCCTCCTAATTACCATTTCTTTTCTAAGGGGAACACTCACAGATTCTCCAGTTACTCCATATAACTCAAGTTCCTCATATTGACATGCAAACATATAAACATACGTATTAGGAGCAGGAAGAGGCTATTCAGACCCTCACACTTGCACCGCCATTCAGTAAGATCATAGCTGATTTGACTGGAACCTGGATTCGACATTCTCGCATACTCCCAATAACCTTCCACCCCATTTCATATCAAAAATCTATCTACCACTGCTGTAAAAATATTCAAGGACTCTGCCTTTTGACGAAGAGTACCAAAAACTAACGAGTCTTTGAGAAAAAATCTTCTAATCTCTGTCTTAAATGGGTGGTCCATTGTTTTGAACAGTGACCCCTTGTTCGAACTTTTCCCACAAGAGGCAACGTCCTTTCCACATCCATCCTGTCAAGACCCCTCAGGATCTTATATGTTTCACTCAGTCGCCTCTTACTCTTGTAAACTCCAGTCGTTGCACGCCTCGCCTCCCAGCCGTTCCTCAAAGGAGAACCCGCCCATTCCAGGTATTAGTCCAGTAAACTTTCTTTGAACTGCCTCCAAAGCATTTACATCCTTCCTTAAATAAGTAGACGGACACTGTACACAGTACCCCAGTTGTTGTCTGCCCAATATCCTGCACAACTGAAGCATTAACTTCCTACTTTTGTATTCAATTCCCCTTGCAATAAACAGTAATATTCTATTAGCTTTCATAATTGCTTGCCACACCTGCATAATTACCTTTTGTTATTCATGAACTAGTTCCCTCTGAAATCCAGAGCTCTGCATTCCATCACCATTTAGATCATATGTTTCCTTTTTATTCTTTCTGCTGAAATGTACAATTTCAGATTTGCCCCATTATATTCCATTTGCCAGATATTTGCCCATTCAATAACCTGTCTATATCCCACTGTAGCCACCTTATGCCCTCTTCACAGCTTACTTTCCGAGCTATCTTTGTGTCATCAGCAAATTTATCAACGTTTGGTCCCTTTAACCATGTCATTCACATAAATGTAACATTCTTCTAAAAATCTTCTGCACTTGCTTCAATCATTTGATGTGGTTCCTGAAGTCTGGTGCCCATTATTGATTAAAATAATCCACCTGAGGCCAAACCAGTGAAGTTTGCACATAAAATCCTTGCTTCCGTACACTGTCCCTCTATTGATAAAGACAATTATCCAATCTGCCTTTTTAACTGGCTTATCAACTTGTCCTGCGACCGTCAAAGATCTGTGATCAAACAGCTGCTCTGTCCCGATACCTTCTTTAAAATGGTACCTTTTAGTTTCTATTTCCTATCCTCATTCTTCCTGCCAAATATATCCCTCACACTTCACCAATTAAAATTTCATCTGCAACGTACCTGCTCATGACATTATCTCTTTATGTCCCCCTGAAGATTCCTGCTATTCTTCCACTGTTACATTTCGAGTTCTGTGTCATCTGCAGATGTTGAAATTAAGCCCTTTATAGTTTGACAGTCAGTGCATAACGATTGATGAATCCCCCACTATTAACATCCTGGGGGTTACCATTGACCAGAAACTGAACTGGAACAGGCATATAAATACTGTTGCTACAAGCGCAGGTCAGAGGCGAGTAATTCACCTCCTGACTCCCCAAAACCTGTCCACTATCAAAAGGCACATTTCAGGAGTATGAGGGAATACTCTCCGCTTGCCTGAATGGGTGTAGCTCCAAAAACACTCAAGAAGCTCGACACCATCCAGGACTAAGCAGCCCATTTGATTGGCACCCCATCTACAAACGTTCACCCCCTCCACCACCGACGCACAGTGGCAGAAGTGTTTGCCATCTACAGGACACATTGCAGCAACTCACCAAAGCTCCTTCGATAGTACCCTTCAAACGGGCGAACCCCGCCACCTAGAAGGACAAGGGCAGAAGATGCATGGGACCACCACCACCTGCAACTTTCCCTTCAAGTTACACAGCGTCCTGACTTGGAACTATATACATCACCATTCCTTCGCTGTTGCAGAGTCAAAATCCTGGAACTCCTTCCCTTACAGCACTGTGGCTGTGTCTACCTCACATGGACTGCAGCAGTTCAAGAAGGCAGCTCACCACCACCTTCTCGACAACAATTAGGGATGGGCAACAAATGCTGTTAAGCCACTGCTGCCTGCATCCCATGAACTAATAACAGAAAACTGTACTTAAAAAAGAGCAGTGGTCCCACGACTGAAGCCTGGGGAACAGGACTTTATACTTCCAATTTGAAGAACAACTGCTTGCCACTTCTCTTTGCACTCTCTTCCTTAGCAAACATGATATTCAAACTGTCACTGACCATTCAATCCATGGATTTCAGTTTTCCAGACACGTTTAGTAAATGTCACTTGATCAAACTGCTCTGGAAAGTCTATTTGCATGACATCAACGACACGTCCATCCACAACCCTGCCTGTTAGTTCATCAAAAAATAACTCAAAGAATCTTTTCAACATGTGGTTAGCACCGCAGCCTCACAGCTCCAGTGACCCGGGTTCAGTTCTGGGTACTGTCTGCGTGAAGTTTGCAAGTTCTCCCTTTGTCTGCGTGGGGTTCCTCCGGGAGAACATAGAACATAGAACAGTACAGCACAGTACAGGCCCTTCGGCCCACGATGTTGAACCGAACCATTAACCTGCTCTAAGATCAAACTAACTACCTACCCTTCATTCTACTATCATCCATGTACCTATCCAAGAGTCGCTTAAATGCCCCTAATGTATCTGCTTCTACTACCACCGCTGGCAGCGCAATCCACGCACCCACCACTCTCTGTGTAAAGAACCTCCCTCTGACATCTCCCCGAAACCTTCCTCCAATCACCTTAAAATTATGCCCCCTGATGATAGCCCTTTTCACCCTCGGAAAAAGTCTCTGTCTATCCACTCTATCTATGCCTCTCATCATCTTGTACCCTTCTATCATGTTACCTCTCATCCTTCTTCCCTCGAATGAGAAAAGCCCTAGCTCCCTCAATCTTTCTTCGTCGGACATGCCCTCCAGTCCAGGCAGCATCCTGGTAAATCTCCTCTGTACCCTCTCTAATCCTTCCTGTAATGAGGCGACCAGAACTGAACACAATATTCCAAGTGTGGTCGAAACAGGGCCTTACAGAGCTGCAGCATAACCTCGCGGCTCTTAAACTCAATCCCCCTGTTAATGAAAGCCAACACACCATACGCCTTCTTAACAACCCTATCAACTTGGGTGGCAACTTTGAGCGATCTATGGACATGGACCCCAAAATCCCTCTGTTCCTCCACATCACCAAGAATCTGTATTCCGCATTAAAATTCGACGTTCCAAAATGAATCACTTCACACTTTTCCAGGTTGAACTCCATCTGCCACTTCTCAGCCCAACTCCGCATCCTGTCAATGTCCCGTTGCAACCTACAACAGCCTTCCACACTATCCACAACTCCAGCAACCTTCGTGTCATCGGCAAACTGGCTAACCCAGCCTTCCACTTCCTCATCCAAGTCATTTATAAAAATCACAAAGAGCAGAGGTCCCAGAACAGATCCTTGTGGAACACCACTGGTCACCGAGCTCCGTGCTGAATACTTTCCATCTACTACCACCCTCTGACTTCTATGGGTCAGCCATTTTTTTATCCAGACAGCCAACTTTCCCTGAATCCCATGCCTCCTTACTTTCTGAACAAGCCTACCATGGGGAACCTTATCAAACGCCTTGCTAAAATACATAGACACTACATGCACCGCTCTTCCGGGTGCTCCGGTTTCCTCCCACAAGCCAAAAGGCTTGCAGTCTGGCAGGTTAATTGGCCATGATAAATTGCCCCTAGTGCAGGTAGGTGGCAGGGGAATATAGGGACAGGTGAGGATGTGGTAGGAATATGGGATTAGTGCAGGATTATTATAAATTTTTTGACGGGTAGGGAGTGCCTCACAAACCTTATTGAATATTTCGAGAAGGTGACCAAACAGGTGGATGTGGTGTACATGGATTTCAGTAAGGCGTTTGATAAGATTCCCCGTGGTAGGCTATTGCAGAAAATACGGAAGTATGGGGTTGAAGGTGATTTAGAGCTTTGGATCAGAAATTGGCTAGCTGAAAGCAGAGGGTGGTGGTTGATGGCAAATGTTCATCCTGGAGTTTAGTTAATAGTGGTGTACCGCAAGGATCTGTTTTGGGACCACTGCTGTTTATCTTTTTTATAAATGACCTGGAAGAAGGTGTAGAAGGGTGGGTTAGTAAATTTGCGGATGACACGAAGGTCGGTGGAGTTGTTGATAGTGCCGAAGGATGCTGTAGGGTACAGAGGGACATAGATAGGCTGCAGAGCTGGGCTGAGAGATGGCAAATGGAGTTTAGTGCGGAAACTTGCGAGGTGATTCACTTTGGAAGGAGTAACAGGAATGTAGAGTACTGGGCTAATGGGAAGATTCTTGGTAGTGGAGATGAACAGAGAGATCTTGGTGTCCAGGTGCATAAATCCCTGAAGGTTGCTACCCACGTTAATAGGGCTGTTAAGAAGGCATATGGTGTGTTAGCTTTTATTAGTAGGGGGATCGAGTTTCGGAGCCACGAGGTCATGCTGCAGCTGTACAAACTCTGGTGAGACCGCACCTGGAGTATTGCGTGCAGTTCTGGTCACCACATTATAGGAAGGATGTGGAAGCTATGGAAAGGGTGCAGAGGAGGTTTACTAGGATGTTGCCTGGTATGGAGGGAAGGTCTTACGAGGAAAGGCTGAGGGACTTGAGGTTGCTTTCATTGGAGAGAAGGAGGAGGAGAGGTTAGTTAATAGAGACATATAAAATAATCAGAGGGTTAGATAGGGTGGATAGTGAGAGTCTTTTTCCTCGGATGGTGATGGCAAACACGAGGGGACATAGCTTTAAGTTGAGGGGTGATAGATATAGGACAGATGTGAGAGGTAGTTTCTTTACTCAGAGAGTAGTAGGGGCGTGGTACGCCCTGCCTGCAACAGTAGTAGACTCGCCAACTTTAAGGGCATTTAAGTGGTCATTGTATAGACATATGGATGAAAATGGAATAGTGTAGGTCAGATGGTTTCACAGGTCGGCGCAACATCGAGGGCCGAAGGGCCTGTACTGCGCTGTAATGTTCTAATTCTAATTCTAATAAATGGGTGATTAATGGTCGGCACAGATTTGGTGGGTCGAAGGGCCTATTTCAGTGTTGCATATCTAAATCTAAAATCTAAAACAAATCTAAAAAATCACAGAATCATAGAACAGCTCCAAATGAGTCATAGAGTCGTACAGCACAGAAACAGGTCATTCGGCCCACCGCATCCATGCCGACCATAATGCCTATCAAAACTAATCCCACCTGCCTGCATTAATTCCATATCCCTCTATGCCTTGTTCATTCAAGTACCTGTCCAGATGCCTCTGAACTTTTGCCACTGTTCCTGCCTCCGCCACCTCCTCTGGCAGCTCATTCCAGATACCCACTACTCTTTGTTTGAAAAATGTAACCGTTTGATAGCCTTTAAACTCCTCCCTCTCACCTTAAATCTGTGAGCTCTAGTTTTCGTCACCCCTATCATGGAAAACAGACTCTGGCTATCCACCCTATCTATGCCTCTCATAATTTTATATACCTCTATCATGTCCCCTCTCAGCCTCCTTCGCTACAGGGAAAAGAGACCCAGCCTATCCAATCTATCATTTTAACTCAAGCCCACCAAACCAAGCAACATCATTGTGAATCTTGTTTGCATCCTCTCTAGTTTAATCATATCTCTCCTTTGGTGCAGCGATCAGAACTGCACACAGTACGCCAAGTGTGGCCTAACCAACGTTATGTACAACTGTATAATGACGTCCCAAGCCTTGTACTCAATGCCTCGGTGATGAAGGCAAGCATGACATACGCTATCTACATCATTCTGTCTACCTGTGTTGCCACTTTCAGGAACTATGTACTTGCACCCCAAGGTCTCTCTGCTCAACAACGCTCCCAGGGCCCTGCCATTCACTGTACATGTCCTGCCCTGGTTTCACTTTCCAAAATGCATCACTTCACACTTGTCTGCGTTAAATTCCATTTGCCAATCCCATGTCCACTTTACTAGTTGATCTATATCCTGTGGTAACCTCCTTAACTGTCCACTATACCACCAATTTTGGTGTGATCTGCAAACTTACTGATCGTGCCCCCTACATTTTCATCCAAGTCATTATTATATATGACAAACAACAGAGGGCCCAGCACCGATCCCTGTGCCAGTCATTTGGACTCTCTTGTCCTTGCTGGCTCTTTGCTAGGACCACTCACCTAGTCCCAATCCTCTGGCTTTTCTCTGTAGCCCTATTCTTTTTCTGCATAATTGTCCAATTCTCTTTTGAAAGCCACGATTGAATCTGCCTCCACGACTATCTCAGACAGTTTATTCTAGATTCTAACCACTCGCGATGCAAAGGTTTGCCCTTATGGTGCTGTTATTTCGTTTGTCAATCACCTTAAAACGGTGCCCTCGCCTACTCGATCCTTCCACGAAAGGGAACAGTCTTTCACTATCTGCACTGCCCAGACAACTCTTGATATTGAACACCTGTATAAAATCATCTCTCAGCTTTCCCTTCTCGAAGGAGAGCACGCCTAACTTCTCCAATCAATCCACATAACTGAATTCCCTCTTTCCTCGACCTATTCTATTGAATCCTCTCTGCACCCGCTCTAATGCCTTCATATGCTTCCTAAGTTGCGTTGCCCAGAACTGGACACAATACTTTACTTAAGAGGCAACCAGTTTCTCATGCAGATTTGTCTTAACTTCATTGCTTTTGTAATTTATGACCCAGCTTATAAAGCTAAGGTTCCTGCATGCTTCATTCAACGTTTTCTTAACTTGCCCTTTCAACTTCAATGATTTGTGCACATATACCCCCAGGTCTCTCTTCTCCTGCAGGCCAATTACAATTGTACCCGTTATTTTATATTACCTGTTCTCGTTCTTCCTACCAAAATAAATCAAATCACAATTCTCTGCATTAAGCATCATCTACCAAGTGTTCACCCATTCCACCAGGCTGTCTCTGACCTCTTAACCTTTATAAATATTCTCCTCGCAGTTCACAATACTACCAAGTTTTCCAAGTTTGAAATAATCCCCGAGACACCCAAATCTAGATCATTAATATCTATCTGGAAAAGAAGGCGTGCTACCACTGTCTGCTGGAGATCTCCACTGTATACTTCACAACAGTCAACACTGCTTTCTGTTTCCTATCACTCATCAAATTTCATGTTCAGTCCACTACTGTAATTTTTACAACCGGCCAGACTGAGTAAATGGTCTACTTTATCGTTGTACAAAAAGTGTTGGATTGAAAGGAGTTAACTGAACCTGTTTGTTCAGTTTGTAATTAATATCAGTCTCAATGGACCCTAATTTTGCCACTGGAGGGTTTCCCTCTTCTATTAATAAGGGACTCTTTACAATGTGTTGTACCATCGTGTCAGCAGAGGCATCACGCCTGGCACTAACAGGGATAAGCGGCTCAGGAGAGAGGTAAAGGATACATCGGAAACTGAGAGTAATAGATTGGAGTGTTAGAAAAATGGATCAGAATTTGAAAACAATAGATTGGAATGTTACCGCAATGGATCAGAATTTGAGAACAATGGATTGGAATGTTACAACAATGGTCAGGAGTTTCTCCTCGGCCTTTGACATTCTTTCTGCATTTTATGATTGGTTATCATTGGATCGTCGAATCTATTTCGCCCTTTTAACAATGCAAACGATTTATTATCCGATCCTTGCTATTGTTGGTGTCCCTGGTAAGTGCCTCTCACAAGTTATTGATTCTATAAATTAAGCATAACTGCAGTACTGTTCTTGTCATTTGCTCTGTCCTGCTTGTTGCTATAATTGTTCCTGGTAATTCCCTGTATCCAGCTATTAGATCTTTATATTTGTTTTCACTGTATTGCTTTTCTTGGCCCTTACACTTTGGGAACACTAAATCCATCGTCATTGATTTCCATCACAAATTCTGTTCCCAATCCACCCACTCCCTCTCACGTCCTGGCCAGTGTCTGAGAATGAACCAGACAGTTAACAACCTCGCTGACGTTTGAACCTAAGCGAAGTTCGAAACTCATAGCCTCCCCATCAGCAAACCTGCCTACTCCCACATCCATAATATTGCCCGTCTCCACCTCTCTCTCAGCTCATCTGCTGCATAAACCGTCATACTTGCCTTTGTCAAATCCAGTCAAATATTCCACTGTTTTCCTGGCCACCATCACAATTACAAGCCTCCTTAAACGTCAGTTCATCCAGAACAATGCTGCCTAACTCACACCAAATACAGTTCACCCATCACCCCTGTGCTCATTAACTTATCTTGGCTCCAGGTCTGGCAGTGTGACAATTTAAATTTGAAAAAAAAATTCTTGGGTGAATATCTCTCAATGGCCTCCACCCTCCAATTAGCCCAATTCCCCTGTACATTTCCCATACTCCAGGCATTTACTGTATTTTGATTATTTATCAATTCCATTTTTAAAGTGAATTTCTTTCTCTATGGATCTCTCTGCCATGATTTTGACCTCAATAGAGTCACTTGGTGCAGTTCCTGTGGAATCCACACCAGTGCTCACTTCTGGTGTGGCCTGCACGCTACCCATGATGGAGAGGGTGCTAGTCCCGGAGTAACCTGCATGGACCGGTAGCGTGAACATGGTCTGAACTTGGCATCAATCAGGCATTCCAGAAGCTTTCAAACTTGGTCTGTATGTGTACACTGACCACCTGTGTCAGTCACTATCAGCTGAACATACTATAGTTACTGTGCATCTCTGTCTGCAACATGACAAACAAATGGAGCAGAGGTTGGAGCAAGGGGAGACTCTGCAAAGAGGGAGGAGGAGGGGGCTCTGCCCCAGCCAGCCGGGTTTCCCAAGAGCACTTTTCCTCCCTATACGTAACCCAGGAGCAGTGTGTGAGGCGTCTCTGGTTCAATAAGGAGGTGGTTACAGAGCTTTGTCACCTGCTACATGACGACATGGAGCCTCACACCAAGGTGATGACAGAGCTGCCAGTGGCCGTTACGTTCACAGTTTCATTGAATCTCTGTGTATCTGGATCTTTCCAGGGAGGAGCAGACTGCGTATTCAACATCTTCCAATATGTAATCCCTCGATGTAGCCGGGAGGTGATGGAGGTCCCCTATATGGTTTTTCCCCTCAGCTGGGAGAGGCAGGATGAGCAGACCTGTGGGTTTAACAGGATAGCAGGATTCCCGCTGGTGTAGGTGGGGCCTCCATGTCAACGGGGAGAGGTACAGTAACTGAAAGAACTCTCACTCCATTAATGTACAGTTGGTGTGTCACCATGCCCAGTGCATCTTGTTGGTGAATGTCCACTATCCTGGCAGCAGCCACGGTCCCTTCATTCTGAAACAGACAGCGTCTTCGGCTCTCTGTGTAAAAAGAGGAATTGGCTCCTCGGAGACATAGTTCATTTCCCACCCACCCACCAACCATTACCCCTACCCAATCACCCAAAATTGCAAGGACAAGTATATAGCTAGAGCAATGTAGTCACTAAGAACATCATGGAACGGACCATCAGCTTCCAATGACTGAACCGCTCGTGGGGAGCTCTCCAGTACAGATTGGAGCAGGTGTCCAAGTTCATGGTGTTCTGCTCCGCCCTTCATATCATCACTGTCATGAGCACACAGGGATTGGCACCAGGAATCCGAAGGCCACCTCAGCATGAGGAGGCAGAGAGAATATTTCTTGGAAGCCTTCCACCCGGACAATCTGTCAGAGAATTCCTGATAAGATTCTGGTTCCAATACGATCATACGACCATATAACCATACGAATTTAGAGCACAACTAGGCTATTCAGCCCATCGAGCTTGCTCCACCATTTAATAAGATCATAGCTGATCTGTTTCAATCTCAAATTCCACACTACCACTTATTCCCGATAATCTGTGATCCCCCTTCCCAACAAGAATCGATCTACCTCAGCCTTAAAGGTATTCAATGACTCCGCCTCCATCACTTTCTGAAGCAGAAAATTCCAAAGCCGCACGACCCTCTGAGAGAAAAGAACATTCTCCTCGTCTCTGTCCTAAAAGAGTGACGCCCAATTTTAAAACAGTGGACTCTAGCTCTGGACTCACTCACAAGAGGAAACATCCCCTCCACATTCACACTGTCAAGACCGTTCAGGATCTTATGAACTTCAATCAATTCTCCCCTCACTTTTCGAAACTCCAGTGAAAACAAGCCCAGTCTGTCCAATCTCTCCTCATAAAACAACCTGATCGTTCTAGGTATCAATCTCGTAAACCTCCTCTGAACCGCCTCCAACGCATTTACATCCTTCCTTAAATATGGAGACAAAAACTGCACGCAATATTCTCACCAACGTCCTCCATAACTGTAGCATAACATCCTTGCTTTTATTTTCAATTGCTCTCGTAATAAAGGATAGCATTCTATTAGCCTTCTTTATTACCTGCTGGAGCTGCATTCTAACCTTTTGTGACTCATGCACCCGAACACCTAGATCCCTCTGCACCTCAGAATTCTGCAGTCATTCCCTTTTTAAGTAATGCTCTGCTTCTTTATTCCTCTAGACAAAGTGAAAAACTTAACATTTTCCCACATTATACTCATCTGCCAGATTTCTCCCCACTCCCTCAACCTATCTATATTGGTCTGCAACCTCCTCATGTCCTTTCCCACCATGGATTCCCGATTCTTCACCAATACACCCATCGGAGATGCTCCATCACAGCGTCTCCTTGGTCATAATCCCACAATAATAAATACCAACAATATCCTTTACATTAACATATTTATCCAACAACATTTTCAGTTATACAAATAAAACTGAACTATTCACCCTCGTGTATTCTCTTAGTGCCTGTCTTGTGGGTTCCCTCGACTTGCCTCGTGCTCCTATACAGTGGTTTCCCCAGTGGCTGCAGCATGGCTGATGGAAGGCTGCTGACGTTCACTGGGGTAGACTGCAGACAGCCTTGCAGGACGCTGTCGAGCAGCTCTGGGCCTTGAGGGCTCGGATTCGGACTGCACCACCTCGTCATGTGAAACAGCAGCCTGGGCTGGCTGATGGGTTACAGTAAGGACACTGGTGGAGTGGCGGTGAAGAGAGAACAAATACTGACATCCTGAGAGAGGACAGCAGGTTTGTGCTCCACGGAGCCACTGCCAATCGCATGGGGTGACACATCAGCAATCCTAGTAATCTGCTGGATCACAGATTGCTGGACTGCTGTGAGAGCCTGTAAAACCCTTTGAGCACTGCGATCCACAGCCATGAAGGCAGCCGACTGATCCTTCATGCGGCAGCAAGTATGGATCTCATGATCCCATTCTGAGATTCCACTGTAGCACTGAAACGTTGTGTGTCTGCCACCTGTGCTGCAGTGGAAGCTGAGATAATGGCCGACAGATGCTGTGTCATGGCTGGGTTCGCGAGTGCTATCATAGAGTTAGTGACCACCTCCACAGGAAAAAGAATGGGCTTCATGTGCCATATCCTCTGTGACGTTGGAACCAGAATCCTCTATGTTTCTTGGTGGTGGCAACAGACTATCTGACAGGCCTGTCAATGGATAAAATATCTCAGTGTACATATCCATCAGCATTCTCCTGTATGCGGTTCCAACAATATTCTGATCTGAGTTTTGTGCATTATAACTCTTTTGTGACCTCCCCCTCCAGTGATCAGACACACGAGCTATCATTTAATGTGGCTTGGCTGCAGCCCACACGTGTTTGGTGACACACCACGTGATAATTCCGACACTATACCAGCCTCTAAAGTAAACGCAGTGTCAGTATTTGAGCTGGTGGCTGTAAGCATCAGACCAAGCGATGGGGCTCCGCGCTCAGTGCTGTGCTGTTGCTCTCTCTCTGTCTCCTGGAGCTGCTGTGACTGGGAAGCTGGCAGTTTGGGGTTATCATTGGAAAGTATAAAATCAGAAGGGGAGGGTTGGAGTGCAGGATTGGGGTGGGATGGAAAGCAGGAGGCCCATGGGCCCACCATCTGCAGCTTGTCCATCAACCAAGAGAGCAGGATGAGAGAGAGGTGGTGGGACCATAGCATCATCCTGAATGCTCTCATTGATGTAGGATGCTAAATGTATTGTCACATCTAGTCCCATGATGTGTACAACCATCTCCTCCAGCAGACTCAGGGCATGAAGGTAAGCCTGGAATATATTGCACTGTGTTTGCTTGATTTTCCTGCAATGGCTGAATAGCTGGAAGTATGTGGATGCAGTGAAAGGTGTGTGTCCTTTAGGTAAGGTAATTTGCTGTCCTTACCTTCTCTGGCCTACATGTGACTCCAGATGCACAGCAATGTGGTTGACTCGTAACTTTCCTCTGAAACGGCCAAGCAAGACATTCAAATGTCAAGTGAAATTAGGGATGGGCAACAAATGCTGGCTTTGCCAACGCCGCCCATATCCTAGGAAATATATTTTTTCAAAAAGGTCTAGGAATGTTCTTTCAGAGTATTTCACAAGGTTTGTTATCTCGTCAAGGACATAAATATGGGCACAGGTCTATCTGTAGACATTCCTAGACCTGATAATGCGCAGTCTCATGTCCACATATCCAAAGATCTGATACTTATAAATTGTAATCCTCTACCCTTGACTGGTTTTTGCCATGGTTCGAACAAGAGGATAAGAACATAAGAAATAGGAGCACTCGTAGACCATTCAGCCCATCAAGCCTGCCCTGCCGTTCAATAAAATTGTAGCTGATCTGTCCTGGGCCTCAACTCCTCTTTCGGGCGTGTTGCGCCGAACCCTCTGCTCCCCGAAATCTATCTACCTCCTCCTTAAATACATTTAGTGACTTAGCCTCCACAACTCTCTGAGGCAGAGAATTCCAGAGATTCGCCGCCATCTGAGAGAAGAAATTCCTTCGCATTTCAGTTTTAAATGGGTGCCTCCTTATTCTGTAACTATGTCCCCTAGTTCAAGATTCCCCCACTAGTGGAAACATATTCTCAATATCGACCCTGTCAAGCTCCCTTAAAATCTTATATGTTTCGATAAGATCACCTCACATTCTTCTAAACTCCAATGAAGAACGGCCTAACATGTTTAGCCATTGTTCCTAAGACATCCCCTTCATCCCAGGAATCAGTCGAGTGTACCTTTTATCTGAACTGCCTCCAATGATAGTATATCCTTCCTTAAATGTGGGGACCAAAACAAAAGCTCTCACCGCTGCTTCTGGCCTCGGGCCTCGGCTCCTTTTATCTCCCAGCTCCTCTCGCCTGTTCCCGCTCTCACCGCCGCTGCTCTCACTCCTGCACTGGTTTTCTCATTGGTGAGAAATAAGGAGACAACACTCAAAGGTCAAATTAAACTCTAATGACTTTCGCACATTCAGCAGGAATACTACTAGTTAAAAACAATGTAAAACATTAGTCAGCAATACACCTGTTGACAACACGCCCATTAGTCACAAATATGTTGCAGAGAATCATACATAGATGAGCACCCAGTAGGCGATCACCTCCCTGCCGATTGTTCAATAGCTGACCAAACTATGACCATGTTTGGAACAAGACTGGAAGGATTTCAGGAGCTGAGTGGTCCTGGCAGAGCCCAAACTGAGCATCAGCCAACAGATGATTGCTAAGCAAGTGCTGCCTGATATCACTGTCGACAACCCCTTCCATCACTTTACCGATGACTGAGAATCGACAGATTGCACATTAGCCTGGGTCTCTGCATTAATAGTCGAGCGACATTACCGTGACCTCTGCATTTTTCTGTGAACGTAAAGTTTGTCCAAAGTTCTGACTTGGCATCAAAGTGAAACATAACTTGAAAGTAAGTCTTTATTGTTCATTACACATTTTTAAGATTTTTCTGCTTCTTATTAAATATTACATCGACTTAAAGTGTATGTTTTCACGACTGCGAAGCTATAATGTGTGAGATGCTAATGCAACATCGTCAGCAACGAGGAGTTCTCTGATGAGGACTATCCGTACTTTGGTCTTAGCTTTTAGATGGGCAATGTTGAACAACCTGTCACCAGATCTTGTGTGGGGGAAAATTCCTTCTTCTGAAGACTTGAACGCATGTCAGAGCAGCATGCAGAAGAAGATCCCAAACAGTGTAGGTGCAAAAACACAGCCCTGTTTCACGCCACTCAGGATTGGAACGGGGTCTGACGAGGCGCCGTTATGCTGAATTGTGCCTTTCATATTGTCATGGAATGAGGTGATGATACTTAGTAGCTTTGGTGGATATGCAATCTTTTCTCGTCGTCTGAAGAGACCACCTCTGCTGACGAGGTCAAAGGCTTTGGTGAGTTCAATGAAAGCAACGTCGAGGGACATCTGTTGTTCACGACATTTCTCCTGTACCTGGCGAAGAGAGAACAGCATGTCAATGATGGATCTCTCTGCTCGAAAGCCACAATGTGCCTCAGGGTAAACACGCTCAGCCAGCTCCTGGAGCCTGTTTAAAGCGACACGAGCGAAGACTTTCCCCGCTGTGCTGAGCAGGGAGATTCCACGGTAGTTGTTGCAGTCACAGCGGTCACCCTTGTTCTTATAGAGTGAAGAGTTATGAAGAGTATCTGCAGAGACTCATCGACAGGTTTGCGGCTGCTGCAATGAACCATCAACCTCAAGAAAACGAACATCTTGGGACAGGGCGACAGAAATGCCCCAGCCATCAATATCGGCGACCATACTCTGGAGGTGGTTCACGAGTTCACCTACCTAGGCTCAACTACCACCAGTAACCTGTCTCTCGATGCATAATTAAACAAGCACATGGGAAAGGCTTCCTCGGCTATGTCCAGACTGGCCAAGAGAGTGTGGGAAAATGGCGCACTGACACAGAACTTAAAAGTCCAAGTGTATTAAACCTGTGTCCTCAGTACCTTGTTCTATGGCAGCAAGGCCTGGACAACGTACGTTGGACAAGAGCAGCGTCTCAATTCGTGCGATCTTCGCTGCCTCCGGAGAATCCTTGGCATCAGGTAGCAGGACCATATTTCCAACACAGAAGTCTTCGAGGCGGCCAACATCCCCAGCATAGATATCCTACTAAGCCAGCGGCGCCTGAGATGGCTTGGCCATGTGAGCCACATGGAAGATGGCAGGATCCCGAAGGGCACATTGTACAGCGAGCTCTTCACTGGTTCCAGCCCCACCGGCCGTCCATGTCTCCGCTTCAAAGACGTCTGCAAACGCGACATGAAGTCCTGTGACATTGATCAGAAGTCGTGGGAGTCAGTTGTCAGTGATCGCCAGAGCTGGCGGGAAACCATAAA
The DNA here is from genome assembly GCF_036365525.1 of Heterodontus francisci. Classification (NCBI taxonomy): domain Eukaryota; kingdom Metazoa; phylum Chordata; class Chondrichthyes; order Heterodontiformes; family Heterodontidae; genus Heterodontus; species Heterodontus francisci. The sequence continues at coordinate 1,905,163 of NW_027141749.1, read as the reverse complement.
GGTGGGGCAAAAGCGTGCCGAGTCGAAGAGACTTAGTAGTTGGCAGGAGAAAAGACAGAATCGCAACGGGAGAGCCAACTGTGTAACAGCCCCGACAACCAATTTTATCTGCAGCACTTGTGGAAGAGTCTGTCACTCTAGAATTGGCCTTTATAGCAACTCCAGGCGCTGCTTCACAAACCACTGACCACCTCCAGGCGTCTACCCATTGTCTCTCGAGACAAGGAGGCCAAAGAAGAAGAAGAACCTGTAATGAAAACAGCTTACAGCTGTTAACAGGTTACCTTATCTCGGAAAACCCTTCTGGTCTTCAGAATGCATGCTGGTCAGATTCAGTTCATTCTCTGCACACCTCCACACAATGACACAAGAGCAATTTGGGATGGGGAACAAATACTGGCCTTGTCAGCGATACCCAGATCCCATGAAACAGGATAAAGAAAGCCACAGCTTCCTGTATTTCATTTAAACTATCAATTCTCCTGGATTGAAAAGTCCCACATATCTCAAACAGGAACAGATCAGTATGGCAGACTACAGAAAGAAGACCATTCCATGCATCCGATCCGGGATGGAAATACATTCTCTCCTGTCACAGGTCAGAGAGAAAAGACCAGGCCAATCCATGCATCCGTTTAGTTTAGTTTAGAGATACAGCACTGATACAGGCCCTTTGGCCCACGGTGTCTGTGCCGCCCATCAACCACCCATTTATACTAATCCGACACGAATCGCACATTCCTACCACATCCCCACCTGTCCCGATGTTTCCCGACCAACTACCTATACTAGGGGCAATTTATAATCGCCAATTTACCTACCAACCTGCAAGTCTTTTGGCTGTGGGAGGAAAACGGAGCACCCGGAGAAAACCCACGCAGACACAGGGAGAACTTGCAAACTCCACACAGGCAGTACCCAGAATTGAACCCCGGTCGCTGATGCTGTGAGGCTGCGATGCTAACCACTGCGCCAAAGTGCCGCCCGTTCTAGGACAGAAAACTATTCTTACCTGTCACAGGTCAGAGAGAAAAGACCAGGCCAATCCATCCATCAGTTCCAGGATTGAAAACCACTCTCACTTGTCGCAGGTCAGACAGCAGAGACCAGGTCAATCCATCCATCCGTTCCGGGATATAAAAACCATCTCATCTGTCACAGGTGAGACAGCAGAGACCAGGCGATTGCATCCATCCAACGAAGATATGCAAACATTCAAATTAGGAGCAGCAGCAGTCAACTCGACCCCTCGAGCCTACTGCACCACTCAATCAGTTCATGTCTAAACTGTTTCTGTTGGAGAAAATCCAGATTGTGCCCAATTGTTGAACAAATTCTCCGGACTCAGACGTTGAGAATCAAACACTTTATTGCATGATATCATGGGGCTGACACCTTACCTAAATGCGGTCCAGTGCTACTCCCGACAGCTACAAATCGTCGTGGACTTATATAGTATAGAAGAAGCAGAGCTAGCAGTTTCACAATTAAGCATTAACCACAGGACAACCACAAGACCACCTGCAGCTCTGTGCCCTTTGCAAAGTCCGAGGTCAGTACAGCGTTAGTTCGAGCATAACAAGCTATTGTTCCCTATTTAACGTACACACTCCAGGTACTATATTTGGCCGTTACTTCTGGCTAGGTTGCACAAACATGATAAAAGCAGAAGAGTCAGTAACGAACAGTCTGTGTTCACTTCCCCAAAATCCATCATGAGCTCTGTCACTTTCTAAGCCAGATGATTGTGGTCAGTTGCTCGCTCTACATTTCCTGACCATTGGTTAGGTTAGCTACAAGCTGCGTCTTGTTTTTCTATTTCTACAAAGTTAAGTAATAATTAGCAAAGCTCAGAAAATTCTCCAACAGTTTCCTCCACAGTTTCACCGACCGCCTCCCCCGTTAAGCTTGTACCCCTTGCTTAACTAGAATCTATCTATCTCTGCCATAAAATAGTCAAAGACTCTGCTTCCACTGCCTTTAGAGGAAGACAAATCCAAAGACTCACGACCCTCAGAGAGAAAATAAAATCTCCTAATCTCTGGCTTAAATTGGCGACCCCTTATTGTTAAACAGTTACCCCGAGTGCGAGATTGTCCCAGAAGGGAAGACATCTTTTCCACATCCACCCAGTCAATACCTCTCAGGACCTTAAATGTTTCATTCAGTCGCCTCTTACTCTTCTAAATTCCAGCGGATACAAGCCTAGCCTGCCCAATCTTTCCTCGTACGACAGCCCACCCATTCCATGTATTAGTCTAGTAAACCTTCTCTGTACTGCCTCCAACGCATTTACATCCTGCCATAAATAAGGAAACCAGTATTGTACACATTACTCCAGATGTGGTCTCACCAATACCCTGTATAGCTGAAGCATAATCTTCCTACTTTTGTATTTAATTGCCCTCGTGATAAACAATAACATTCCATTAGCTTTCCCAATTACGTGCTGTACCGGCATAATAACTTTTGCGATTCCTGCAGTAGGACACCCAGATCCCTTTGCATCTCAGAGCTATGAAATCTCTCACCATTTAGATAATGTGATTATTTGACATTCTTCCTGCCAACGTGGACAATTTTACGCTGCCCCACATTATCCTCCATTTGACAAGTCCGTGCTCACTCACTAACCTATCTATATCCCTTTGTAGCCTCCTTATGTCCTCTTCACAAGGTACTTTGCTACTTATCTTTGTGTCATCAGCAAATTTGCAACCATACCTTCGGTTCCTTCATCAAAGTCATTTATATAAATCGTAAAAAAGTTGAGGCCCCAGCACAGATCCTGTGACACACCACTTGCGACACCTTGCCAACCAGAAAGTAATCTATTTATGCCTACTCTCTGTTAACTGTTAGCTACCCAAAATTCTAACCATTCCAATATGTTACCCCCGCCAGCATGAGCTTTTTTTCCTGCAATAACCTTTGATGTGGCACCTTATCAAATGCCTTCTGGAAATCTAAGTGCAATACATCCACAGGTTCCCTTTATCCACAGCATATGTAACTCCCTCAAATAATTCCAATAAATAGTTTAAACATGATTTACGTTTGACAAAACCATGCTGAAACAGCTGGATTACCTTGAATTTTCCGAAATGACCTTCTCTTAAATCTTTAATAATCTTCTCCTTCTTTGGCCTCCTTGTCCCGAGAGACATTGGGTAAGCGCCTGGAGGTGGTCAGTTGTTTGTGGAGCTGCGCCTGGCGTGGCTTTAATAAAATAGCTTGTACCATTTGCCCTAAGGCAGATGCTAAGCTACCTGGCCTTTAGTTTCCTGCTTTCTGTCTCCAGCCCTTTTTGAATTAAGGTTTAACATTCGCTATTTTCCAATCTAAAGGAACCTTCCCCGAGTCTAGGGAATTTTGGAAAATTAAAATCAAAGCAATAAACTTTCCTCCTGATTTAGGCAAGACAGCAGAGAACAGGCCATTCCATCCATCTGATCCGGCGGAAAAAAAAAACATTCTCACCTGTCACAGAAAGGAAAGCAGAGACCAGGCCATTCCATCCATCTGATCCAGGATAAAAACCATTCTCACCTGTCACAAGTCAGGCAGCAGAGACCAGGCCATTCCATCCATCTGATCCGGGAAAAAAAAAAAACATTCTCACCTGTCACAGATAAGAAAGCAGAGACCAAGCCATTCCATCCATCTGATCCAGGATAAAAAAACATTCTCACCTGTCACAGGTCAGACAGCAGAGACCAGGCCATTCCATCCATCTGATACACGATAGAAAAACATTCTCGCCTGTCACAGGTCAGACAGCAGAGACCAGGCCATTCCATCCACTTGACCGGGATAGAAAACCATTCTCACCCGTTACAGGTCAGACAACAGAGACCAGGCCATTCCATCCATCCGATCCGGGATAGAAAACCATTCACAACTCTCACAGGTCAGATAGCAGATCCTAGGTCATTCCGTTCATCTGATCCTGGATAGAAGACCATTCTCACCTGTCACAAGTCAGACAGCAGAGACCAGGCCATTCCATCCATCCGATCCTGGATAAAAACCATTCTCACCTGTCACAGGTCAGACAGCAGAGACCAGGCCATTCCATCCATCTGATACACGATAGAAAAATATTCTCGCCTGTCACAGGTCAGACAGCAGAGACCAGGCCATTCCATCCACTTGACCGGGATAGAAAATCATTCTCACCCGTTACAGGTCAGACAACAGAGACCAGGCCATTCCATCCATCCGATCCGGGATAGAAAACCATTCACAGCTCTCACAGGTCAGATAGCAGATCCTAGGTCATTCCGTTCATCTGATCCTGGATAGAAGACCATTCTCACCTGTCACAAGTCAGACAGCAGAGACCAGGCCATTCCATCCATCCGATCCTGGATAAAAACCATTCTCACCTGTCACTAGTCAGACAGCAGAGACCAGGCCATTCCATCCATCTGATCCGGGAAAAAAAAACATTCTCACCTGTCACAGGTAAGAAAGCAGAGACCAAGCCATTCCATCCATCTGATACACGATAGAAAAACATTCTCGCCTGTCATAAGTCAGACAGCAGAGACCAGGCCATTCCATCCATCCGATCCTGGATAGAAAACCATTCTCACCTGTCACAGGTCAGACAGCAGAGACCAGGCCATTCCATCCATCCGATCCTGGATAGAAAACCATTCTCACCTGTCACAGGTCAGACAGCAGAGACCAGGCCATTCCATCCATCTGATACACGATAGAAAAACATTCTCACCTGTCACAGATAAGAAAGCAGAGACCAAGCCATTCCATCCATCTGATACACGATAGAAAAACATTCTCGCCTGTCACAAGTCAGACAGCAGAGACCAGGCCATTCCATCCATCCGATCCTGGATAGAAAACCATTCTCACCTGTCATAGGTCAGACAGCAGAGACCAGGCCATTCCATCCATCCGATCCGGGATAAAATTCCATTCACAGCTGTCACAGCTCAGATAGCAGATCCCAGGTCATTCCGTCCACCCGATACGGGATAGAAAACCATTCTCACCTGTCACAGGTCAGACAGCAGAGACCAGGCCATTCCATCCATGTGATCCAGGATAGAAAACCATTCTCACCTGTCACAGGTCAGACAGCAGAGACCTGGCCATTCCATCCATCCGTTCCGGGATTGAAAACCATTCTCACCATCACAGGTCAGACAGCAGAGACCAGGCCATTCCATCCATCCAATCCTGGATAGAAAACCATTCTCACCATCACAGGTCAGACAGCAGAGACCAGGCCATTCCATCCATCCAATCCTGGATAGAAAACTATTCTCACCTGTCGCAGGGCAGACAGCAGAGACCAGGCCCTTCCATCCATCCGATCCGGGTTGAAAATGATTCTCACCTGTCACAGGTCAGACAGCAGAGACCAGGCCATTCCATCCATGTGATCCAGGATGAAAAACCATTCTCACCTGTCACAGGTCATAGAGCAGAGACCAGGCCATTCCATCCATCTGATTCGGGATAGAAAACCAATCTCACCTGTCACAGGTCAGACAGCAGAGAGCAGGCCATTCCATCCATCCGTTCCGGGATTGAAAACCATTCTCACCGTCACAGGTCATACAGCAGAGACCAGGCCATTCCATCCATAAAATCCTGGACAGAAAACCATTCTCACCTGTCGCAGGGTAGACAGCAGAGACCAGGCCATTCCATCCATCCGATCCGGGATAGAAATCCATTCACAGCTGTCACAGCTCAGATAGCAGATCCCAGGTCATTCCATCCACCCGATCCGGGATAGAAAACCAGTCTCACCTGTCACAGGTCAGACAGCAGAGACCAGGCCATTCCATCCACCTGACCGGGATAGAAAACCATTTTCACCCGTTCCAGGTCAGACAGCAGAGACCAGGCCATTCCATCCATCCGATCCGGGATAGAAAACTATTCTCACATGTCACAGGTCAGAGAGCAGATTCCAGGCCATTCCATCCAGCCGATCTGGGATAGAAAAGCATTGTCACCTGTCACAGGACAGACAGCAGATACCAGGCCATTCCATCCATCCGATCGAATATAGAAAACCATTCTAACCTGTCATGGGTTAGAGTGTAGATAGCAAGCCATTCCATCCATATGATACACGATAGAAAAGCATTCCCACCTGTCACAGATCTGACAGCAGAGACCAGGTCATTCCACCCATCCAATCCTGGATAGAAAACCATTCTCACCTGTCGCAGGGCAGACAGCAGAGACCAGACCATTCCATCCATCCGATCCGGGATAGAAAATCATTTTCACCGGTTACAGGTCAGACAGCAGAGACCAGGCCATTCCATCCATCCGATCCTGGATGGAAAACCATTCTCACCTGTCACAGGTCAGACAGCAGAGACCAGGCCATCCCATCCATCTGATTCGGAATAGAAAACTATTCTCACATGTCACAGGTCAGAGAGCAGATTCCAGGCCATTCCATCCAGCCGACCTGGGATAGAAAAGCATTCTCACCTGTCACAGGTCAGACAGCAGATACCAGGCCATTCCATCCATCCGATCGAATATAGAAAAACATTCCCACCTGTCACAGGTCTGACAGCAGAGACCAGGTCATTCCATCCATCTGATCCAGTAGCGAAAGCCATTCTCACCTATCACAGGTCAGACAGCAGAGTACAGGCCATGCCATCCATCTGATCCGGGATAGAAAACCATTCTCACCTGTCACAGGTCAGACAGCAGATACCAAGCCATTCCATTCATCTAATCCAGGATAGAAAACCATTCTCACCTGTCACAGGTCAGACAGCAGATACCAAGCCATTCCAATCATCTAATCCAGGATAGAAAACCATTCTCACCTGTCACAGGTCAGACAGCAGAGACCAGGCCATTCCATCCATCCAATCCTGCATAGAAAACCATTTTCACCTGTCGTAGGTCAGATAGCCGAGACCAGGCCATTCCATCCATCCGATCCTGGATAGAAAACCATTCTCACCTGTCACAGGTCTGACAGCAGAGACCAGGCCATTCCATCCATGTGATCCAGGATGGAAAACCATTCTCACCTGTCACAGGTCATAGAGCAGAGACCAGGCCATTCCATCCATGTGATTCGGGATAGAAAACCATTCTCACCGTCACAGGTCAGACAGCAGAGACCAGGCCATTCCATCCATCCAATCCTGGATAGAAAACCATTCTCACCGTCACAGGTCAGACAGCAGAGACCAGGCCATTCCATCCATCTGATTCGGGATAGAAAACCAATCTCACCTGTCACAGGTCAGACAGCAGAGACCAGGCCATTCCAACCATCCGTTAGGGGATTGAAAACCATTCTCACCGTCACAGGTCAGACAGCAGAGACCAGGCCATTCCATCCATCCAATCCTGGATAGAAAACCATTCTCACCTGTCACAGGTCAGACAGCAGAGACCAGGCCATTCCATTCATCCGATCCTGCATAGAAAACCATTTTCATTTTTCGCAGGTCAGATAGCCGAGACCAGGCCATTCCATGCATCCGATCCTGGATAGAAAACCATTCTCACCCGTCGCAGGTCAGACAGCAGAGACCAGGCCATTCCATCCATCCGATCCGGGATAAGAAACCATTCTCACCTGTCGCAGGCCAGACAGCAGAGACCAGGCCATTCCATCCATCTGATCCTGGATAGAAAACCATTCTCACCTGTCGCAGGTCTGACAGCAGAGACCAGGCCATTCCATCCATCTGATCCAGGATGGAAAACCATTTTCACCTGTCACAGGTCAGACAGCAGAGATCAGGCCATTCCATCCATCTAATGCAGGATAGAAAGCCATCGAGGGCCTGTCGCCACCCCAACGCCGGGTGATCTTGCCCGGGGTAGGCTAGGCTGATGATGACCTTCCCACCCAAAGGCAATTGAGGACCCAACTTGCTCACATCTGGGCCAATTCCCGCTACCTCTGGGATCTAACGAGCCACGTGTGGGCGGGGGCCGGAGTGGGGTTACCTCTGTCAAGAGGGAAGTACCCTATATAAGGGCTTGGTGGGATTTCCTTCCTCCAATGGCAATCTGTGGCTCATGGAGGAACCTGATGGGAAACATTTATCCTCCCGTGACCCGCCTTCCTCTGAGCTTTATGTCCACCCCTTCAATTCACCTCATCAGAAACATTCAGATTGGCCCTGGTTCCCCCACCTCACTTACCTGTGGTCCAGGTTCCAGCGCTGGGCTTGTGTCCATGACATCTACACTACTGAAAGTGGCCACTACTCACGGTGCCAGTGCCGATAATGCTTAGCTGACAGTTTTCTGCTTGGCCAGAAGCTGGAGGGAGTTGGATCTCCATCTTAAATGGGACTTGGATGCCAGCATTAGACATTTACATATAAAAACGCAGGATCGCTCTTTCGTGGGTTGGGGGTGGGTTTCATGTAAACGCCGAGGTGCTGTTACCCCCGCCTTTCTGGCCCAGCGCTGGCAGCCCGCCTCCTACACATGCCCAGTTCCATATCGCTGTAATCTCCTCCTGCTCCACCACACACTAAAATATCTATGTTCATCTAGGGTTGTAATCTCTGGATTACTCCCTGTGCCACGTGCCAGTGAGGCTAGAAATAGGAAGATAGTGCAGCTGAACACGTGGCTGAGCAGCTGGTGCAGAAGGGAGGGTTTCAGATATCTGGACCATTGGGCTCTCTTCAGGGACAGATGGGACCTGTACAAGAAGGACGGGTTGCATCTAAACCGGAAGGGCACTAATATCCTGGCTGTAAGGTTTGCTAGCGTCACTCCGGAGGGTTTAAACTAGTGTGGCAGGGGGGTGGGAACCAGATCAGTAGGACAGCTAGTGAAGTAAAAGAGGAGGAGATCGTAAATAAGTCCATTCGGACTAAGAGGAAGAGCAGGCAGGGAGATGTTGCTGAGCGCAGCGGGACTGGTGGTCTTAAGTGCATTTGTTTCAATGCGAGAAGTATAACAGGTAAGGCAGATGAACTTAGAGCTTGGATTAGGACTTGGAAATATGATGTTGTGGCTTTTAAAGAGAATTGGTTGAGGGAAGGGCAGGATTGGCAGCTAAATGTTCCAGGCTTTAGAAGCTTCAGGCGGGATAGAGGGGGATGTAAAAGGGGTGGGGGAGTTGCATTACTTGTTAAGGAGAATATCACAGCTGTAATGCGGGAGGACACCTCAGAGACGTCATGCAGCGAGACAATATGGGTGGAGCTCAGGAATAGCAAGGGTGCAGTCACGATGTTGGGGGTTTACTACAGGCCTCCAAACAGTCAGCTGGAGGTAGAGGAGCAGATGTGTAGACAGATTTTGGAAAGATGTAAAGGGAACAGGTTTATAGTGGTGGGTGATTGTAACTTCCCAAATATTGACTGGGACTCACTTAGTGCTTGGGGCCTGTATGGGGCACAATTTGTGAGGAGCATCCAGGAGGGCTTCCTGAAACAGTACATAGATATTCCAACTAGGGATGGGGCCATTCTGGACCTGGTATTGGGGAATGAGCCCGGCCCGGTGGTCGAAGTTTCAGTGGGGTCGCATTTCGGAAGCAGTGACCATAATTCCATAAGTTTTAAGGTACTTGTGGATAAGGATAAGAGTATCCCACGGGTGAAGGTGCTAAATTGGGGGAAGGCTAATTATAACAATATTAAGCAGGAACTGAAGAATGTAGATTGGGGGCGGCTGTTTGAGGGTAACTGAACATCTGCCATGTGGGAGTCTTTCAAACGTCAGCTGATTAGAATCCAGGACCAGCATGTTCCTGTGAGGAAGAAAGACAAGTTTGGCAAGTTTCGGGAAGCTTGGATAACACGGGATATTGTGAGCCTAGTCAAAAAGAAAAAGGAAGCATTTGTAAGGGCCAGAAGGGTAGGAACAGATGAAGAACTTGAGGAATATAAAGACAGTAGGAAGGAACTTAAGCAAGGAGTTAGGAGGGCAAAAAGGGCTCATGACAAGTCATTGGCAAACAGGATTAAGGAAAATACCAAGGCTTTTATACATATATGAAGAGCAAGAGGGTAACCAGGGAAATGGTTGGCCCACTCAAGGACAGAGATGGGAATCTATGCGTGGAGCCAGAGGAAATGGGTGAGGTGCAAAATGAGTACTTTGCATCAGTATTCACCAAGGACGGCTTGGTGGATGATGAGCCTAGGGAAGGAAGTGCAGCTAGTCTCAGTCATCTCATTATCAAAAAGGAGGAGGTGTTGGTTGTCTTGCAAAGCATTAAGGTAGATAAGTCCCCTGGGCTTGATGGGATCTACCCTAGAATACTGAGGGAGGCAAGGGAAGAAAATTCTGGGGCCTTGACAGAAATCTTTGCATCCTCATTGGCTGCAGGTGAGGTCCCAGAGGATTGGACAATAGCCAATGTTGTTCCTTTGTTTAAGAAGTATGGTAAGGATAATCCAGGAAATTATAGGCCGGTGAGCCTTCCATCAGTGGTAGGGAAACTATTAGAGAGGACTCTTCGGGATAGGATTTACTCCCATTTAAAAGAAACGAAATTATCAGCGAGAGACAGCATGGTTTTGTGAAGGGGCGGTCGTGTCTTACTAATATGATTGAGTTTTTGAGGAAGTGACGAAGATGATTGATGAGGGAAGGGCGGTGCATGGTGTCTATATGGACTTTAGTAAAGCCTTTGACAAGGTCTCGCATGGCAGACTGGTGCAAAAGGTGAAGCCACACAGGATCAAATGTGAGCTGGCAAGATGGATACAGAACTGGCTCTGTCACAGAAGACAGAGGGTAACAGTGGATGGGTGTTTTTCTGAATGGAGGGATGTGATTAGTGGTGTTCCGCAGGGATCAGTGCTGGGACCTTTGCTGTTTGTCGAATATTTAAATGATTTGGAGGAAAATGTAGCTGGTCTGATTAGTAAGTTTGCGGATTACACAAAGGTTGGTGGAGTTGCGGATAATGATGAGGATTGTCAGAGGATGCAGCAGGATATAGATCGGTTGGAGACTTGGGCAGAGAAATGGCAGATGGAGTTTAATCCTGACATATGTGAGGTAATTCATTTTGGAAGGTCTAATGCAGGTGGGAGGTATACAGTAAATCGCAGAACACTTAGGAGTATTGAGAGGCAGGGAGATCTGGGCGTACAGGTCCACTGGTCACTGAAAGTGGCAACGCAGGTGGATAAGGTGGTCAAGAAGGCATACGGCATGCTTGCCTTCATCGGTCGGGGCATAGAGTATAAAAATAGGCAAGTCATGTTGCAGCTGTGCAGAACCTTAGTTAGGCCACACTTAGAATATTGCGTGCAATTCTGGTTGCCACACTCCCAGAAGGACGTGGAGGCTTTGGAGAGGGTACAGAGGAGGTTAACCCGGATGTTGCCTGTTCTGGAAGGTATTAGCAATGAGAGGAGGTTGGGAAAACTCGGATTGTTTTCACTGGAACGACGGAGGTGGAGGGACGACATGATCGAGGTTTACAAAGTTATGAGCGGCATGGACAGAGTGGATGGTCAGAAGCTTTTTCCCAGGGTGGAACAGTCAGTTTCTAGGGGACATAGCTTTAAGGTGAGAGGGGCAAAGTTTGGAGCGGATGTGCGTGGCAAGTTTTTCACACAGAGGGTGGTGAGTGCCTGGAACTTGCTGCAAGGGGAGGTGGTGGAATCAGATACGATAGTGACGTTTAAGAGACATCTTGACAAACATATGAATAGGAACGGAATAGAGGGATATGGGCCCTGGAAGTGCAAAGGTGTTTGTTTAGGCAGGCATCAAGAGCGGCGCTGGCTTGGAGGGACGAATGGCCTGTTCCTGTGCTGTACTGTTCCTTGTTCTTTGTTATCATGGCCTCTTGTGCATCCCTGATTTTAATCTCTTCACCATTGGTTGTTGTACCTTCAGATGCATGGGCCCTGAGCTCTGTCATACCCTTTCCACAAGTCTCCACCTCTCTTTCTGCCTTTATGACACTCCTTAAAACATACCTCTGTGATCCGGCTTTTGACCATCTTACCAAGAATCTCCTTATGTGACCTGGTGTCTTATTTTGTTATATAATGCGCCTATGAAACATCTTGGTACATTTTAATACATTAAAGGCGCTATAGAAATGCAAGTTTTGGTTATTGTTTCTGCCCAGTCCATCACCCTGTCTACGCTTTCCTGAATTTTATTACTATCTTCCTCGCACATCACCATACTTCCACGCTTCATGACATCTGCAAATTGTGACAGTGTGAAATGCACCGTCCTCCATAGGTTATCTTTGCCCCATGGAGTGACCCCTGGCAGCAAATGTTGCTTCTCCCTGAAACACCCCCGCACTAAGCGAGCATCATCACCCACCTTCCAAGGGTTGCCAGACTGGCATCGACAATCCCACACAACTTCTCTGGGGTCTGGGGCTCCAAGGCAGCTCCTAGTCCCAGGTCGGGTGCAGTACCAGCAGTTGTCCCTGCGCCCTGACTGTCTAAAGCTGTAACACTTCATGTACTTGGAGTCCGGGGCTCTAGCAATGGGTCTGGTGCCAGACCTGGTGTATTACCGACAGTGGCCCCGACCAGCTGACTGAGCCTGGCGTCATCGCCAGACTTATGGGTCTACGGCACTTGGAATGTTCCAGCATTTATGACTGGTATAATGCCGGCATGCCCAAAACTCTCAATGGTGTTGCCGAAACTACTGAGCAGCTGGTCCTCTGCTTGTTCAGCAGCTTTGGCAGGTGGGATCCCCATCCTTTAAGGGATATGGAAACGGCACGAGGCAGTTGATTGCTGAAGAGCCACTGAATTGCACAGGGTGCAGGCTCCGAATTACTATTTTCAGCCCGCCACCTGGAACCCCGCTGGCTCCACTAAATTGGAGTCATAGAGTCGTGCAGCATAGCCAGAGTCTGCTTCCCTGCCTATCTATACGAATCCCACCTGCCTGCATTAATTCCATATCCCTCTATGTCTTGTTTATTCAAGTACCTGTCCAGATGCCTCTTAAATGTGGCGACTGCTCCTGCCTCCACCACCTCCTCAGGCAGCTCATTCCAGATACCCACTATTATTTGTGTGAATGTTTTACCCTTTTGATCCCCTTTAAACCTCCTCCCTCTCACCTTAAATCTATGCCCTCTAGTTTAAGTCATTCCTCCCATGGCAAACAGACTCTGTCTATCTCCCCTCTCAGCCTCCTTCGCTCCAGGGAAAACAGACGCAGCCTATCCAAGCTCTTTTCATAACTCAAGCCCTCCAAACCAGGCAACATCCTTGTGAATCTTTTCTAACCCTCTCTAACTTTATCATATCTTTCCTGTAGTGCGGCGACCAGAACTGCACTCAGTACTCCAAATGCGGCCTTACCAAAGTTATTTACAACTGTAACATGACGTCCCAACTCTTGTACTCAATGCCTCGGCCGATGATGGCAAGTATGCCATCCGCCTTCTTCACTATCCTGTCTACCTGTGTTGCCACTTTCAGGGAACTATGTACCTGCACCCCAAGGTCTCTCTGGTCAACAACACACCCCAGGGCCCTGCAATTCACTGTATATGTCCTGCCCTGGTTTCACTTGCCAAAATGCATCACTTCACACCTGTCTGCATCAAATTCCATTTGCCAATCCCTTGCCCACTTTCCCAGTTGATGTATATCCTGTTGTAACTTTAGACAACCTTCTTCACTGTACACTATACCACCAATTTGGGTGTCATCTTCAAACTTACTGATCATGCCCCCTACATTCAGATCCACGCCATTAATATATATGGCAAACAACAGAGGGACCGGCATCAATCCCTGTGGCACACCACTGGTCACTGGCCTCCAATCTGAAAAACAACCCTCCACTACGACCCTTTGCCTCTTATCACTAAGCCAATTTTGTATCTAATTTGCTTGGTCACACTGGATCCCATGTGTTGGAACATTCTGGACCAGCCTACTATGCTTCCATTCTTCGGCAGAAATTCCTGACGCTGGTAAACAAATTTGATATCCACTGAATGCAACAGCAAATGGGCAAATGTCATCCTAAATTCCTTGAAACTGTTGTTTATGCTCCCAACCTGGAGGAAAATGTCCTGATAATTTCCCTTGTTGACATTTGACATACTGACGGTTGAGATTACTTGTTTTTTTGATTTTTCAGTGGACTCATTCTCAATTTTTGTTTTGAAATCATTAAATTCCGTGCTGCCGGTCACAGGTGAGGGAATCTCCCAGCCAGTCCAACATCTAATTTTCTACTCAAGAGCAATGTGCAGCAGACATTGCAAATCTGAAATAAAGACAGAAAATGCTGGAAATATTCATCAGGTCTGGCAGCATCTGTGGAGATAGAAACCGAGTTATTGTTTCAGGTCAATCACCCTTCATCGGGACTGGGAGAGATTAGAAATGGATCAGAGTTTAAACAGGAGAGGGAAAGGAGGGAGGGGGAGGATTATGATCAACATTGATTTTAACATTTCAGCATCGTCCACTTTTCATTTAACCTCTCCTGCCTTCCACCCTATTACAACGCTTCTCTTTGTTCTTTCAGCTTCCATCATTTCAGTACATCACTGGATATAGGATCGCATTTGTAAATCTCAATAAGTCCGCAATCAAACTGGTAACTTGGCTCCTCGACTGATGTTTAATTTCTCTATTTATTTCCCTTCCTCACAGTTAACTTGTTGACAATTGGGACTTTATCTCGGGGAAAGTGCGGTCTCTCCAAATGTGTCACTCGCTACCTAGTGGCCATGGCAACGGCGGACCTACTGGTCATTATCCTCGACCTGATATTGAGGCACATTCCCATTGTTTATCAGGAACAGTTTCAGTCCCTGTATTACATCCCCATATGTAATATCCACGCTGTCCTTCTTTATGCTGCTACAGACTGTTCTGTCTGGTTCACCGTCACTTTCACATTTGATCGATTTGTGGCCATTTGTTGCCAGAAGCTGAAAAGTAAATATTGCAGTGAGAAAACAGCGGCTGTGGTTCTGGGAACATCGACTGTGCTCAGCTGTTTAAAGAACATCACCTGGTATTTTATGTTCACAGGTCGGTATTTGCTGTGGAACATCCCATGGTTTTGTGATGCAACCGAGGATGCTCGGAATTCTCGTGTCTGGGGAACAATCGAGTTCCTCCATTACATTCTAACCCCGTTTGTCCCATTTATGGTGATTCTACTGCTCAATGTTCTCACCATCAGACACATTTTAGTCAGCAGCAGAGGACGCAGGAGACTCCTGGATCATAGCCGTGGGGAGAGACACAGAGACCCAGAGATGGAGAGCCGAAGGAAATCTATCATTTTACTGTTAATTATCTCGGCAAATTTCATTCTGTTATGGGCAGTGTTTATGGTGTTTTCGATATGGAGCCGGATGTGGTATTTGGGCTATCACTCTGTATTTCTACCCGAGTTTCTGCGGGAATTGGGTTTCATGCTGCAGCTGCTGAGCTGCTGCACAAACACTGCGATTTATGCCGTGACCCAGACTCAGTTCAGAGAGCAGTTGAAGAATGTGCTGAAATATCTCATTTCACCAATTTTTAAATTCATTCATTGCTGTGGTGAACTGAATCACTGACTATATCCGTCATCAGGGGTAGAGGGTCTGTGGTTGTGGTGAAGATGCGGGCGAGGCCTGTCGTCTTGGTGACGGGAGAGTGGGGCGGATCCTGTAACTACAGTGACGGGTAGTGGATCCGGGTCTTGTTCCCCATTGTGACACGAGAGTGGGGCCGGGGCCTGTTCCTATGGTGATGGGGAATAGGGGACCTGTTCTCATGGTGACTGGGCTGTTGGGAAGAAGCCAATTATCCATGGTGAGGGGGAGTGGGGGTGGACCCTGTTCATATAGCGACGGGGAGTGTGGGAGGAGCCTGATACTCATGGTGATAGAGTGGAGCGGGGCATGCTGCCATGGTGACGGGGGAATGGGGGTGGGACCGGTTCCCCATGGTAATCATTTATATCCTTTAGGAGCTTTATAATATCGAGAATCCTTTATAAATGTTTGCAAACATTCGTAAACATTTATAATCCTTCACAAACATTCATAACGTTTGGCATATCTGATGAACATTTAAAATCCCTTTTGCTGCTTTGTAGCCTCTTATAATCCTTTATAGCCATTTAGAATTCTCCATAATCCTTGTTATCTGTTTATAATCTTTATAATTATTTATAATACTTTGTAAAACTTTACAATCTTTTAGGATCGTGTGCAACTCTTTATAATCTTTTGTAATATTTGATAATCCTTTAAAACCCTTAGAAACCATTTAATACCCTTTATGAGCCTTTATTTAAATTTGTAACCCGTTATATCTCACACATTGACTGTCCTGGACAGGTGGCACATAAAATGAACACCGTGGATTTCTCTCATTTCAAACAGGCCACAGAGCATATCATTTAAAATGGCCGCAGTGAATATCATTTAAAATGGCTACACTGCATGTCACTTTAACTGGCCTCACTGCATGTCACTGCCTGGGTTGTGATCTCCGTTTGTGTGAGTCTGTGTGTGCCTGTCTCTGTGCCTGGGGTGTGTTGTGGGTGGGTGGCTGTTTGTTTCTGTGTGCGTTATTTTGTGCACCTATGTGTTTGGCTCAGTGTCTGGAGTGCAATGCGTGTGTGTGTCTCAGTGCCTGGTCTGTGATGTGTGTACATGTTTGTAATCTCTGCGTGTATGTGTGTGCATCTGTGTATGTGATTGTGCGTGTGCCTATGTGTGTGTGCCTGCATCAGTGTCTGTGATGTCATTTATGTGTATGTCTGTGGGTGTTGTTCTGTGCACGTCTGTGTCTGGCTCAGTGCCTGGGGTGTGATGCATCTGTGTGTGTGTCTGTGTCTGTCAGTGTCTGTATGTGTGTTTTAGTGCCTGTGTCTGTGTGTCTGTCCCAGTCCCCGGGTGTGATGTTTCTGCATATCCGATTCAAGTCCTGGGGTGTGATGTATGTTTGTGTTTGTATGTTTCTGTGTGTTATTCTGTGTACGTGTGTTTCTGGCTCGGTGCCTATAGTGTGATGCGTCTGTGTGTGTGCCGTGTGTGATGTGTGCGTGTCTCTGTGTTTCTGGCTCAGGGCCTGGGATGTGATGTGTGTGTGTGTGTTTGTGTGTGTGTGCGTGCGTCCGTGCGTGCGTGTGTGTTCTTATGACCGACCATTCAAGTGGAAGCTCCCAAATCAAAATATATGACACTGATTGAGGTGGCAGAAACGCACTGTCAAATCAGCCCCATTGCTCCACAAATCGCTGAACATATCACTTTAAGCTTTCTGAATTAAAGAAAACCACAGCTAAATTTGAACCACGTATTAACTCCGAATGAGGCCAAGCAAACCAGGCATCTTTCGATCAGCAAATTAGCTATTAATTCGGAAAAAGGTACTAAACTCTGAAACACAACTAAGATAAAGAAAACAGCATTTTAAATTGAAAATGTATTGTCCTTGCAGATTTACACATCCCAATAAACAATCCGTTAATTAAAGCCCACTTGCCGTCCTCCAGGGTTCGATGAGGGAAGGAAAATGTCCAACATCCAAAACGTCAACTCCTCTTTCATCCAGTAATGACCTCAGCCAATCAAAGACTCGCTAACACTTCAAAAAATCAATTTGGCATTAGAATTTTCTGTGTGTGCTTGTGTCTCATTATATCTGTATGTGTGTGTGTCTCTCTCTGTGGCCATGTGTCTGTGTCTCTCTGCATGTCTGTGTCTATGTCGTTTTGATTGCTTCTGCCTCTGTGTGACTTCGCGTGTGCGTCCCTAACTCTGTCTCCCGGCCCCCTCTCTCTGTCTGCATGTTTGTCTCTCTCTGTGCAAGGGTGCGTGTGGGCATCTTGCTCCATGTGTATGTGCACCTTTCATTGTTTGCGTGTGTGTCTCCATGTGGCTGTGTCTGTGCCTCTCTCTCTGTGATTCAGTGTGTGTTTATCTGTCTGCCTCTCTCTATGTTTGCGTGCATGCGTCTCTCTCCTTGTGCCTGTTGGTGTGTGAATGTCCGTTTCTCTCAGTCTTTCACACAGTGCACATTCGTATGTAAATGTTTGTCTTTCTTTGTGTCCCTGTGTCTGTATGTGTGCCGCTCTCTTCCTCAATGTGTTTGTGTGTCGTTGCCTGTGTGAGTGCGTCTTGCTCAGTATCTGTCTGTTTATTTTTCTCCATTTGCCTGGTGTGTGTATGTGTATATATATATATATAATTCTCAGTGATTCACACAGTGAGCGTTAATATGCCCCTCTCCGCATGTATCTGCACATATGCATCTCTTTGTCTGTATACGTCTTTGTGCCTCTGAATGTGTGTGTTTGTCTTTCTCAATTTGTTTGCATGTCGCTGTGTGTGCGTGTCACTCTTTCACTGTGCGTGCATCTGTGTTTCGCGTTGTATCTCTGTGTGTCTATGTCTCTCAATGCGTTTTTGTCTCATTCTCTGTATATAGATAATTCTTTGTGTGTGTGATCGCTGTCTGCATACGTTTCTTTCTCCATTGGTCTCTGTGTGTGGGTGTCTGCCTCAATGCGTTTGTGTGGGCATCTCTCTTTCTGTGTGTATGCCTGTGTCGTTTTTATTTTAGGAGACACATCACTGAAACAGGCCCTTCGGCCCACTGAATCTGTGCCGACCATCAACCACCCATTTATACTAATCCTATATTAATCCCATACTCCTACCACATCCCCACAATTCCCGTACTTTTACTAGGGGATATTGACAATGACCAATTAACCCGCAAGCATTTGGCTGTGGGAGGAAACCAGAGCACCCGGCGAAAACCCACACGGTCACAGGGAAAACATGCAAATTCCGCACCGGCCATACCCAGAACTGAACCTGGGTTGCTGGAGCTGTGAGGCTTCGGTGCTATCCACTGCACCACTGCGCCACTGTGTACGTCCACTTTTGTATGTCTTTGTGGTGTCCAGCTCTCGTTCTGTATCTTCTGTGTGTATGTCTCTCTGCGACTACATGTCTCTATGCGTCCTCTCTCTCCCTCTCTCTCTCTCTTTCTCCCTCTTTCTCTCTCTGTCTTTGTGTTTGTGTGCTCGTCTCGCTCGTGTGTGTGCGTTTGTGTGTGCACGTCTCTCTCTCTTTTTGCGTGTGTATTTGTGTCTGTGTTTGTGTATGTGGCTGTGTCTGTCTGTCTCCCTCTCTCTTTGACTTTCTGTGTGTGTCTCTCTCTCCATTTGTGTGTGTGTGTATGTGTACCGCTGTGTGTGTCTCTCTCAGTCTCTCACACAGTGTATGTCTCTGTGTGCATGTGTTTGTGTGTCTCCCTCTGTATGTATGTGCGTGCATAGGTCAGTGTGTTGCTTTGTGTGTGCCTGTCTGTCTCTTTCTCTCTCTCTCTCTCTCTCTCTCTCTCTCTCTTTGTCTCTGTGTCTGTCTGTGTCCCCCTGTCTGTGTCTGTGTGAGTGTGTGTATGTGTGCTTCTGTGTCTGTGTGTGTCTTTCAATGTGTGGGTGTATGTCGCTGTGTGTGTGTGTGTGTTTGTACATGCATGTGCATGCGTGTGTGTCTCTCGCTGTCAATGTGTTTGTGTTTTGCTCTGTGTATGTGTCTCTCTTGTTGTGAGAGAGCGTTTCTGTACGTGTGTGTCTCTCTGTGTATCACACTCTGTGTGTGCGCCTGTGTGTGTGTATGCCTCTCTCTCTCTCTCTCCCTCTATCTATCTATCCATCGATCTCTCCTTCCATGTGTTTCTGTGTCTGTGTGTCTGCGTGTCTGTGTGTCTTTGTGTATATATGTCTGTGCGTGTGTTTGTCTGTATGTATGTGTGTATGTCTTTATGTGTGTGTGCGTTTCTATGTGTTTGTATGTGTGTGGCTGCCTGTCTCTCTCTCTCTCTCTCTCATTCTGCCTGTGTGTCTGTGTTTGTGTGTCTGTGTGTCTGTGTCTGTCTGTCTCTGTCTATATGTCTGTCTGTCTGTCTGCACTGAGTGTAAAGAAGGGAGTTTGTTAAAGAAGCATGAGTCTCACCTGAAAAGCGCTCCTGTGTTTTTGAGTAGCGGGCATTGGTAATGGACGAGCAAGTTGAATTGGAGGAGGTGCGGGTTCGTACTCGGTGTTGAGATCCTCTTTCGACACATGACAGCAGCAGTTACCGTGGGATCAACCTTCCTCTTTCCTGCCACATTGACAGATGACAAGAGCACTTCTCCTCTTTTACAGATATTTCATATCTCCATCTCACTGCCCTGTGATAGCAGCCAGACCTGGAGCCCACACTGGGAGATGGCGCTGTCGAGCCAGTCACTGCTCTGTCATCGTGCAGGCAGAATTGGAGACCACACCAAAAACTGACCATGTGGTGACTGGCATTGCACGGTGAAGCAGCGAGTAACATAAGAAGTCTGAGAGCAAGTGATTAAACATGTGATGTATTCAAATGTTACCCACACTCCTTCCTCCCACCCCTGCACCCAGTGATCCACGAACATCATTATTCTCTTATATTTAGCTCAGATCTCCACTGCACCTGGACAGCGAAAATCCCTGCATGTGGTATTCACTTGCCCACATACTGTGAAGTCCCTAAAGCTATCTACAAATTATTAGCGGTCTGTCTCTGTTTATGTGTGTGAGTTAGTGTATCGTAGGGTCTGATTGGTGTGTGTGTGTCTCTGTCTATCTGTGTGTACGTGTTTGTATGTCTATCTGTCTCATTGCATGGGGTCTGATCGGTGTGTATGTGTGGGTCTGTGGTTTGTGTCTGTGTTTGAGTGTATGTGCTTGTAAGTCGGTCCGGTTCAGTGCCTGGGGTCTGATCAGTGCTTGTGTCTGTGCGTTTGTGTGCGTGTGTTTGTGTGTGAATGTATATCTGTCTGGCGCAGTGCTTGTGGCCTGATCTGTGTGTTTGTCTGCGTGTGTCTGTCTGTCTCTCTTTGTGAGTGTGTGTTTGTATGTCCGCAGTATTTTGCTTTTATTTTATGTTTGTATATCTGTCTGGTTCGGTCTCTGGGCTCTGATGTGTGTGTGTGTGTGTGTGTGTGTGTGTGTGTGTGTGTGTGTGTGTCTGCCTCAATGCCGGGAGTCTGATCGCTGTGTGGCTGTGGGTTTGTGGTGTCTGTCTGTGTGGCTGTATTTATTTTTATATCACCCCAGCTCACAGCCTGGGGTATCATAGGTGCGCGCGCGCATGTGTGTGTATCTGTTTGGCTCAGTGCTTGTGATCTGATCAGTGTGTGTGTGCCTGTGTTAGTGAATGTGTGTGTGTTGGGTGTTTGTGTCTGTCTGTCTCTTTTTGTGATTGTGTGTTTGTATATCTGCCCGGCTCAGCGCCTGGGTTCTGATTGGTGTGTGTGTGTGTGTTTGTCTGTCTGTCTGTGTCTGTGAGTTTGTATATCTGTCTGGCTCAGTGCCTGGGGTTGCATCGGTGTGTGCATGTGCCTGTGGTGTGTCTGTGTTTGAGTGTCATGGAAACATAGAACAAATAAGAGCAGGAGTAGGCCATTCGGCCCGTCGAGGTTGCTCCACCATTCTTTATGATCACGGCTGATCACCAAGCTCAGTAACCTTTTCCTGCTTTCTTTCCATATCCTTTGATCCCCTTAAACCCAAGAGCTATTTCGAACTCCTTCTTGAAAACATACAATATTTTGGCCTCAGCTGCTTTCTGTGGTAGCAAATTCCACAGGCTCACCACTCTCTGGGTGAAGAAATTTCTCCTCATCTCAGTCCTGAAAGGTTTTTCCCGTGTCCTTGGACAATGACCCTGGTTCTGGACTCCCCCACCATCGGGAACATCCTTCTTGCATCTACCCTGTCAAGACCTGTTTGAATTTTATTGGTTTCGATGAGATCCCCTACACTCTTCTGAACTCCAGCGAATACACTCACGCAGCATTTCCAAATCACCCAGAAATCTTCCTGCATCCTCCTCACAACTCACCCTCCCACCCAATGTTGTGTCATCGGAAAATTTGGAGATATTACATTTAGTTCCCTCATCTTAATCATCAATGGTATTGTGAATAGCTTGGGTCCTGGCACCGATAACTGTGGTACCCCACGAGTCACTGCCTGCCATTCAAAAAAAGACCCATTTATCCCTACTCCTTTTTCCCTGTCTGCCAACCAATCTTCTATCCATCACAATGCACTACCCTAATCCCATGCACTTGAATGTTACACGCTAATCGCTTATGTGGGACTTTGTCGAAAACTTTCTGAAAGTCCAAACAAACCACATTCACTGGCTCCCCCTCAACATCTCTATGAGTTACATCCTCGAAGAATTCTAGTGGATTTGTCAAGCATGGTTTCCCTTTCGCAAATCCATGCTGACTCTGACCGATTCTACCACTGTTCTCCAAGTGCTCGACTATAAAGTCTTCAGTAATGGACTCTAGAATTTTCCCCACTACCGACGTCTGGCAGACTGGTCTATAATTTCATGCTTTCTCTCTACCTCCCTTTTTAAATCGTGGGGTTACATTAGCTACATTCCACTCTATAGGTACTGTTCAACTGTCTACAGAGTCTTGGAAGTTGACCACCCATGCATCCACAATTTATAGGGCACTTGGTTAAGTACTCTGGGATGCATACCATCAGGCTCTGGGGATTTATTGGTCTTTATTTCCATCAATTTCCCCAACACCAATTCTCAACTAATACTGATTTCTTCAGTTCTTCTCTCTCACTAAACCATGTGTTCCCCAAATTTTTAGTATGATATTTGTGTCCTCCTTTGTGAAGACAGAACCAAAGTATGCATTTAGTTAGTCTTTGTTCCCCATGATAAATGCCCCTGTTTCTGACTGCAAGGGACCTACATTTGTCTTCACGAATCTTTTTCTCTGCACATACCTGTAGAAACTTTTACAGTCAGTTTTTATGTTTCCCGCAAGCTTGCTCCCATACTCTATTTCCCTTTCTTAACCAAACTCTTGGTCATCCTTTGCTGAATTCAACACTGCTCCCAATCCTTAGGTCTATTGTTTTTTCTGGCGAATGTATCTGCCTCTTACTTGGATCTAATGCTATCTCTAATTTCCCTTGTAAGCCGTGGATTGGCTTCCTTTCCCGTTTTACTTATGCGCCAGACAGGAATAAACAATTGTTGCAGTTCATCCATGCGCTCTTTAAATGTTTGTCATTGCCCATCCACCGTAGTCCCTTTCGGTAACTTTTTCCAATCCATCATAGCAAACTCGTGCCTCATACCTTCGTAGTTTCCTTTACTAAGTTTGAGGACCCTAGTCTCAGAATCAACAATGTCACTCTCAACTCTACTACACTGTTAATTATTCCTCTCATTACACAATACATAGTATAGGATGGCCTGTAATTGCAATTGTTCCTGTATTGCATGCGTCTTTAATGCAATTCCGAATATCACCACTACAGTTTGGGTCGATACACAATCCCCACTAACGCTTTCTGCTCCTTAGTTTTTCTCAGCTCGTCCCATAGATATTCCACATCGTCAGAGCTAATATCCGTTCTCACTATTGCGTTTTTTCCTCTTTAACCAGCAATGCACCTCCACCACCTTTTGCTTTTTGTCTGTTCTTCCAAAATACTGAATACCCCTAGATGTTAATTTCCCATCCCTGGTCATGGTGCAGCCATGTCTCCGTAATCCCGACTCTATTATCCCCTTTTATATCTATTTGCACGATTAATTCTTCCACTTCATTGCGAATGCTCTGCGTGTTGAGGCACAAAGCGTTAAGACTTGTCTTTTTTTTAACATTACCTGGCCCCTTCCCACTATTTTCCACAGTGGCCGTGTTTGATTCTGGCCGTTGATTTCTCTGCCTATCACTTTTCTTAAACTTCTTACTGTCTTTAGTTCTTGCCTTTGCTCGCCCCTCCTCTGACTCTTTGCAAAGGTTCCCATCCCCGTGTGTGTGTGTGTGTGTGTGTGTGTGTGCGTTTGTATATCTGTCTGGCTCAGAGCCTGGGGTCTGATCGGTATGCATGTGTGCGATTCCGTCTGTCTGTGTGTATGTGATTGTCTTTCTGTCTGGCTCAGTGCGTGTGGTCTGATTGGTGAGTGTATGTGTTAGTGTGTGTGTGTTTTACCAATACTCTTGCTGGGAGATTTTCTAGTGCTGTTCGGGGTGGGGTGCAGGGGTTAAACTGATTTGGCAGAGCAATGGGATACCCAGTGGAGGTACAGTCACTATTGTGCTGTGTGGCACTGCCACCATGCTATATGGCATAGATTTTAAACAGATGTCACAACTCAAAATTGACTATCCATGAGGCACTTTGTGTCATAAGCAACAGCAGAATTATATTCAACCACAATGTGTAACTTCCTGCACGTCACATCCCCCACTCTACCATTACCATCAAGCCGCGGGATCAACCCTGGTTCAATGAGAGTGTAGCAGGGCTTCCTCGGAGAAGCACCAAACATACCTAAAAATGAGGTGTCAGCCTGGTGAGGTTACAACACAGGACTACATGCATGCCCAGCAGTGGAAATAACATGTGCTAGGCAGAGTTAAACAATTTGACAACACACAGATCAGCTCCCAACCCGATGCCTTCTCCACCCGTCTTGCCAGCCCTGCTGATTCCCAGGCCATCTCCACAAGACCTGAGAGCAAGGAGTGGACTGTAGTTCAACACATGGTGGTGCAACAGACGTACCAGGGAGAAATATTAAGAAAAGCTCACCGACTAAAATTGCTGTACATGCCAATATACGAAAGACCAAAGGCCATATCAGACAGCATTGCAACTGGCCAAAATTTCACAAATATGTGGTGGGGTAGTGTAAGAGTTGTCACATGTGCCAGATTGAGGGGGAAACCCAGCCTACAGTAAAACCAGCACCCTTAAGTCCCATACTGGTGTTAGGAGAGCCCTCCAGCGGAGCGCTGGTGAACTTTAAGGGACCCCAGCTGAAATTAAAGAGGGTCAGGTGCGCACAAGGCTGGCAAAAGGTTAGACAGGGAAAGGGGGAAAGTGACCAAGAGGGCATATTACAGGAAATCCTGGCGGAATCCCGGATAAAAGCGCCTAATGCCATGTCAGCAAACCTCAAAAAGTGTGAAAAGTGAGACCCCACATCTTGCAATGTAAATGCAGACACTAGAATAACTCCAGCAGAGTTGTTGACAACATTTAAAGGAACCTGCAGTGACAAAGATATATCTCTAGGGTCAGGTAAACTGTAAATGGTGATGACTCACCTGGTGGAAGTGCCACAGGAGAGTGCAGTGGAGTCTGCACAAATGCCTGTACGCAGGAAGGCACCAGAGGACAAAAGGAGATTAGCATAGAATCCTCCCCCACAGTCAGACAAAAAACGGACCAACCATCTCTGAAGTCAAAAGCCTTTACATGACTCAGCAAAGAACTGAAAGAGAGTTCAGGATAGGCCCACCCATTACTGACTCTCCTGGAAAATAAATTCAACTCAGTGATGCTTAAACCTAACCATCGCAAATATCCTAGGCAGCCATGGAAATGGGCAAAAAGTAGATGAAATGTCCCAAAGAATCACATGTTTACTGGGATGCCAAAAAGGGGGCAATTAAATCGGCACTGGCACCAAGAAAATATAGGCTGTAATAAGTTTTAGGATTTATGAATGAATGGGAATGATTGAGAAAAATGCGTGCATATTTTTCTATATCTTATATTTTCTATCGACTCTTTTAACGAATAACATTTTTTCTCAGCTCGCACTTCATTCTGCTGGGTGTGCAGGTACCATGCAAGCCCCCACCTGCCAACAATGAGGCATATTGGTTTTACCGTGTAAATATTGATTTTGAATTGTTGCTGGAGTGAGGAAATGACTTGTTGAACAGATCAGCCGTAGCTGGAAAAATCATTTACATCCTAACAGACGGTGCTTGCATCGACAAAGGACGATTCCCTGACACATTTCAACACACAATGGACGTTTATCACCGTACAGTGTGGGGCAGGAAAACGCATTTCAGGGCCAGCTGGGGTGATGCAATCTATAGGTACCAGGACTGGGCGGAGCAGCTGATCACTTGACTAACTGGCTATTCCAAGGTATTTTGAACTGGCCACAGAGAGTTTGAGGAGAAAGACTGTTTGCTCCTGGACTGAGAAGATCTCTCCTGTCTGCTCCCATCTCTTTCTCACAAGCCTCTGAATCCACATGAACGCCAAGAGAGAAAAGTCTCCAACAGTTAAGAAGAATACTGGGCCCCAACGTAAAGCAAGATCTACCTACAATCAAGGACTCTACAGTGAGCTCGAAGAACCGTAAAACAAACTCTTCAGAAATTGCCTCAAGCTTTACCACTTTATTTTTTCTTCTGCTCTTTTCTGTCTCCATTTGCATGTGCGTATTACGTATGCATGCCAACGTGGGCACATCATGTATCCATTGGGATCATCCGAATTAGAGTTTAAGTTTAATAAATTTCAACTTTTATTCTTTAAACCCAAGAAAACATGTTTGTGCTGGTTTATTTACCTTATAATTGGAAAGCAGTGAACCAAGATTCACCAAGGGGGGAGCTGATAACGCGGAGTGTTTTAAAATAAACCCTGTTATGGAAAGTCCAGGTGAAAGCTGAGCGCGATCCCGAGATACATTTTCCAGCTGGTCGTAACAGGTCTGCAGGGCAACTATTTTACATGTTATGCACTGCGGCCATTTTAATTGAAATGCAGGACAACCACTTTAAGCAAGATGTACTATGGCAATTTTAAGTGATATGCAGTGGGACCATTTTAAGAGATATGTATTATTACCATTTAAAGTGATATGCACTGTGTCCATTTTGAAATGAGAACCGTCCATGGAGGACATTTTAAGTGTTATCTGCTTGTGGCAGCGATTTTGTTCGATATAAAATGGTTAGAAATGTTTAATAAGGTGCATACAGAATCTTCAAGTGTTACCAAGTGTTATCAAGGGTGATAATCGGTCACAGAGGATAATGAAGTTTTACAAAGTATATAAAGATCACCATGGGGAACAGATACCATTCCCACCTGCTAGAAATAGTCAGTGTTTCCATTTCTCTCATCATTGAACCAATTTAACGATTGGAGAAAAGGGATATTCCAGTATATTCTTCAACTGCTCTCTGAACTGTGTCTGGGTCACAGCATAAATTTCAGTATTTGTGCAGCAACTCAAGAGCTGCAGCATGAATGCAGCCTCCCTCAGGAACTGAGCTAAAATGCAGATTCTAACCTCAAAATCCACATCCGCCACTATATTGAATGCACTAGAAGCACTGCCCATAACAGGACAAATTTGGCCGAGATAACTAACAGTAAACTGGGTGGCACAGTGGCGCAGTGGTTAGCACTGCAGCCTCACAGCTCCAGGGACCTGGGTTCGATTCTGGGTACTGCCTGTGTGGAGTTTGCAAGTTCTCCCTGTGTCTGCGTGGGTTTTCTCCGGGTGCTCCAGTTTCTTCCCACAAGCCAAAAGACTTGCAGTTTGATAGGTAAATTGGCCATTATAAATTGTCACTAGTATAGGTAGGTGGTAGGGAAATATAGGGACAGGTGGGGATGTTTGGTAGGAATATGGGATTAGTGTAGGATTAGTATAAATGGGTGGTTGATGGTCGGCACAGACTCGGTGGGCCGAAGGGCCTGTTTCAGTGCTGTATCTCTAATCTAATCTAAACTGATGGATTTCTTTCGGCTGTCCATCTGTGGGTCTCTGCGACTCTCCCCACTGCTGTGAGCCGGGAGCCTCCTGCGTCCTCTGATGCTCACTAAAATGTGTCTGACGGTAAGAGTATTGAGCAGCAGTATCACCACAATTGGGACTGCCGGGGTTAGAATGTTATGAAGAAACTCGATTGTTCCCCAGACACGAGAGTAATAAACACCCACTGCGACCGTACAAAACCAGGGGAAGTACACCAGCCGATACTAACCTGTGAACATAAAATACCAGGTGATGTTCTTTAAACAGCTCAGTACAGTCACTGTTCCCAGAACCACAGCCGCTGCTTTCTCACTGCAATATTTACGTTTCAGCTTCTGGCAACAAATGGCCACAAATCAATTAAATGTAAAAGTGACGGAGAACCAGACAGAGCAGTCTGTGGCTGTGTAAAGCAGGACTGCATGGATATTACACATGGGGATGGACCACAGGAACTCAAAGTGTTCCCGATAAAGAATGGGAATGTGTCTCAATGTCAGGATAACGACGAGTAGATCTGCCACTGCCATGGCCAACAGGTAGCGAAAGACACACTTGGAGAGACCGCACTTTCTCCGAGACAGGATCCGAATGGTCAGCAAGTTAACTGTGAGGAAGGGAAATAAACAGGGAAATTATATGTCAGGCTGAAGCGAAATTATCAGTTTGATTCAGGACTTATTGAGCTTTACAAATGTGTTCCTGTGCCCAGTGATGCATTGTAATGATTGAATATGAAAGGATGAATGGGAAGGCCTTTCAGAGGGTGCAGGGAAGAACAGGTTAAATAACAAAAGGATGATACTGAAAGTGTTGAACTCAATAATGAGCATGCTAGTCCCGCTCCCTCCTCTCCATACCTGGTTTAAAAACTGTTCCATTCTGAAGCACTCCCAGATCTGATGAAAGGTCACCGAACTGATACCTGAACTCAGTTTATCTCTCATTCCCGACCGCCAATCCATTGCACCCCTGCTGTTCCGCACCAATCTCGCATGATGATCCGTCCCCTCATACACTTTCCCTCCCCCTCACCATTACTGTCCCCTTCCCCTTTTTCACATGATACAACGCAATCACATGCTTTTCTTCTCCCCTGTCCCATGCTGTCTCACTCCCTCATACACGCTGTACCCCTTCTCTTTGCCTCTTCTCCCCTGTCCCATGCTGTCTCACTCCCTCATACACGCTGTACCCCTTCTCTTTGCCAATATTCCCCTCTGCTACTCCTTCCTACTCGCCTCTGCCACGCACGCCCCTCCCCTCTGCCAGTCTTTCCCTTCTCTGCTCTACCACACTTTTCACCTTTCATCTGCCATCCTTTCCACCTCCTCTTTGCCACTCATTTCCCTCTCACCACTGCCACCATTTACTCTCTCCCATCTGACACACTATCCCCTCTGCCACTCTTTCCCCCTCCCCTCTGCCATTCTTTCCCCTCTCCTGCCTGCCACTTTTTCCCATCTGCCACTCGTTCCCCCTCCCTTCTGCCATTCTTTCCCCTCCATTCGGCCACTCTTTCCCTTCCCCGCTCTGCCACTCTTTCCCCTCTTCGCGCTGACACTCTTCTCCCTCTCCTCTGCCACGTTTTCCCTTCTCTGCTCCACGAGACTTTTCACATCTCCTCTGCCATTCATTCCACCTCCCCTCTGCCACTCATTGCCCTCTCGCCTCTGCCACCATTTCCCCTCTCCCATCAGCCACACTGTCCCCTCTGCCACTCTTTCCCCCTCCCTCTGCCACTCTTTGCCGTCTCCTCTCTGCTAATCTTTCCCATCTGCCATTCTTTCCCCCTCCCCTCTGACATTCTTTCCCCTGCTCTCGGCCACTCTTTCCCCTCTCCGCTCTGCCACTCTTACCCTTCTCTGCTCTACCACACTTATCACCTCTCCTCTGCCATTCATTCCACCTCCCCATGCCACCATTTCCCCTTTCCCCTCTGCCACTCTTAACCCTCTCTGCTCTACAAAACTTTCCGCTCTCCTCTACGACTCCAACCACCTCCCCTCAGCCACTCGTTCCACTTCCCCTCTGCCACTCTTTCCCATTTCCGCTCTGCCATTTCTTCCCCTCTCCGCTCTGCCACTCTTTCCATCTACCCTCTGGAACTGTTACCCCTCTACGCTCTGCCACTCTTTCAACCTGCCTGCTCTGCCATTCTTTCCCCCACCCCTCTGCCATTCTTTCCCAGCCTCTCGGCCACTCTTTCCCCTCTTCGCTCACCACACTTTCCCCTTCGCTCTGCCACTGTTTTCCCCTGCCCTCTGCCACTATTTCCACACTCCTCTCTGCCACTCTTTCCCATCTGCCATTCTTTCCCATCTGCCACGCTTTCCACACTCCTCTCTGCCACTCCTTCCCCACTCCTCTCTGCCACTCTTTCCCCACTCCTCTCTGCCTGTTTTTCCCCCATTTATCTGCCACTCTTTCCCCAATCCTCTCTGCCAGTCTTTCCCCATCCCCTCTGCCACGCTTTCCCCTCTCCTCTGTGCCACTATTTTCACCTCCCCTCTGCCACGGTTACACCTCTCGTCTCTGCCACTCTTACCCCCTTCGCTCCGCCACTCTTTCCCCTCCCCTTTGCCACTCTTTCCCTTCTCTCCTCTACCACACTTTTCGCCTCTCCTCTGCCATTCCTTCCTCCTCCATCTGCCTCAATTTCCCCATTCCCCTCTGCCACTCTAACCCCTCTCTGCTCGACACAACTTTCCCCACTCCTCGCCACGCCTACCAACTCCCCTCTGCCACTCTTTTCCCAACCCCTTTGCCATTATTCCCCCTCCCCTCTTTCATTATTTCCCTACTCTAGACCACTCTTTCCACTTCCCCTCTGCCGTGCTTTCCCCTCTCCGCTCTGCCACTCCATCCCCTCTCCCTACTCTTTCCAACACCCCTCTGCCAGTCCTTCCAACTCCCCTCTTCCACTCTTTCTCCCTCCACTCTGCCACTCTTTCCCCTCCCCTCTCTGCCACTCTTTCCCATCTGCCACTCTTTTCCCCTCCTCTCGGCTACTATTTCCCCTCTCTGCTCTGCCACCCTTACCCCTTTGCTCTGCCAGTCTTTCCCCTCCCCTCTGCGACTCTTTCCCCTCTCTACTCGGCCACTCTTTCCACCTCCCGGCTTTGCCATTCTTCCCCCTCCCCTCAGCCACTCTTTCCCTTCTCTTCTCTTCCACACTTTGCACCTCTCCTCTGCCATTCTTTCCACCTCCCCTTGCCACTATTTCCCCATTCCCCTTTGCTGCTCCTACCCCTCTGCGTTCCACAAAACTTTCCCCACTCACCGCCACGCCTACCAACTCCCCTCTGCCACTCTTCCCCTCCCCTCTGCCACTCTTCCCACGCCCCTCTTCCATTATTTCCCCTACACTGGGCCACTCTTTCCACATCCCCTCTGCTACTCTTTCCCCTCTCCGGTCTGCCACTCTTCCTCTTCTCTGCTATACCACACTTTTCACCTCTCCTCTGCCATTCATTCCAACTCACCCTGCCACCATTTCCCCTTTCCCCTCTGATATCTTACCCCTCTCTGCTCTGCAAAACGTCTCCTTCTTCTCTGCCACACCAACCACCTCCCCTCAGCCACTCTTTCCACATCCCCTCTGCCATTCTTTCCCCTCCCCTCTGCCACTCTTCCCCCCCTTCCATTGTTTTCCCTACTCTGGGCCACTCTTTCCACATCCCCTATGCCACTCTTTCCCCGCTCCTCTCTGCCAGTCTTTCCCCCTCTTATCTGCCACTCTTTCCCCACTCCTCTCTGCTGCTCTTTCCCCACCGCTCTCTGCCAGACTTTCCCCTTCCCCTCTGCCATTCATTCCCGTCTCCTCTCTGCCACTCTTTCCCATCAACCACTCTTTCCCCCTCCTCTCGGCCACTCTTTCCCCTCTCCGCTCTGCCACACTTTTCACCTCCACTCTGCCACTGTTACCCCTTTCCTCTCTGCCACTCTTACCCCCTTCGCTCTGCCACTCTTTCCCCTCCCCTCTGCCTCTCCTCTGCGATTCCTTCCTCCTCCATTTGCCACCATTTCTCCATTCCCCTCTGCCACATTTTTCCCATCCCCTTTGCCATTGTTCTCCCTCCCCTCTTTCATTCGTTCCCCTACTCTGGGCCACTCTTTCCTCTTCGCTTCTGCCGCTCTTTCCCCTCTCCGCTCTGCCACTCCTTGCCCTCTCCGCTATGCCACGCTTTCAATCTACCCTCTGTCACTGTTTCCCCTCTCCGCTCTTCCACTCTTTCAACCTGCCTGCTCAGCCACTCTTCCAACTACGCTCTGCCAACCTTTCCCCTCTCCACTCACCACACTTTCCCTCTTCGCTCTGCACTCTTTCCAACTACCCTCTGCCACTGTTTCCCCTCTCCGCCCTTCCGCACTTTCAACCTCCCTGCTCTGGCACTCTTTCCAACTCCCCTCTTCCATTCTTTCCAACTGCCCTCTTCCACTCTTTCCCCTCCCCTCTGCCACTCTTTCCCGCTCCTCTCGGCCACTATTTCCCCTCTCAGCTCTGCCACTATTTTCCCTCCCCTCTGCCACTGTTTCCACTCTCCACTCTGCTACCCTTTCAACCTACCTGCACGGCCACTCTTTCCAACTCCCCTCTGCCACTCTTTCCTCTCTCCGCTCACCACAATTTCCCCTTTTGCTCTGGCACTCTTTCCCCCTCCCCTCTGCCACTCGTTCCCCTCTCTGCTCGACACAACTTTCACCTCGGTTCTGCAACTCTTTTACCCTCCTCTCTGCCACTCTTTCCCCTCCCCTCTGACACTCTTTCCCCCTCCCCTTTGCCACTATTTCCCCCTCCGCTCTGGTACTCGTTCCACCTCTCTGTTCTGCCACTCTGTCCCCTCTCCGCTCTGCCACTCTTTCCCCCTCCGCTCTGTCACTCTTTCCACCTCCCCTCTTCCACTCTTTCCCCTCTCTGCTCAGTCACTCTTTCCCCCGCCCCTCTGCCACAATGTCCCCACTCCTCTCTGCCACTCTTTCCCCACTCCTCTCTGCCAGTCTTTCCACCTCTTATCTGCCACTCTTTCCCCTCTCCTCTCTGCCACTCTTTCCACCTCCCCTTGCCACCATTTCCCCATTCCCCTTTGCCACTCTTACCCCTCTCTGCTCTACAAAACTTTCCCCTCTCCTCGCCATGCCTACCGTCTCCCCTCTGCCACATTTCCCCTCCTGTCGGCCACTCTTTCCCCCTCTCTGCTCTGCCATTCCTTCCCCTCTTCGCTCTGCCACTCTTTCCATCTACCCTCTGCCATTGTTTCCCCTCTACGCTTGCCACTCTTTCAACCTCCCTGCTCTGCCATTCTTTCCAACTCCCCTCTGCCACACTTTTCCCCACCCCTCTGCCATTCTTTCCCCTCCCCTCGGCCACTCTTTCCCCCTCTCCGCTCTGCCACTCTTTCCCCCTCTCCGCTCTGCCACTCTTTCCCCTCTTCGCTCACCACACTTTCCCCCTTCGCTCCACCACTGTTACACCCTGCCGTCTGCCACTTTTTCCCCCTCCCCTCTGCCACTCATACCCCACTCTGCTCCACAAAACTTTCCCCAATCCTCGCCACGCCTACCAACTCCCCTATGCCACTCTTCTCCCTCCTCTCTGCCACTCTTCCCCCTCCCCTCTCCATTATTTCCCCTACTCTGGGCCACTCTTTCCCCGCTCCTCTCTGCCACTCGTTCACCCTCCTCTCGACCACTATTTCCCCTCTCTGCTCTGCCACACTTTCCCCTCCCCTCTGCCACTTTTCCACTCTCCACTCTGCTACTCTTTCAACCTGCCTACTCTGCCACTCTTTCCAACTCCCCTCTGCCACTCTTTCCCCTTTCCGCTCACCACGATTTCCCCTTTCGCTCTGACACTCTTTCCCCCTCCCCTCTGCCACTCGTTCCCCTCTCTGCTCGACAAATCTTTCCCCTCGGCTCTGCAACTCTTTACCCTCCCCTCTGCCACTCCTTCCCCTCCCCTCTGACACTCCTTCCCCTCCCCTCTGACACTCTTTCCCCTCCCCTCTGCCACTCTTTCCCCCTCCGCTCTGCCACTCTTTCCACCTCCCCTCTTCCACTCTTTCCCCTCTCTGCCCAGTCACTCTTTCCACCTCCCCTCTGCCACAATTTCCCCACTCCTCTCTGCCACTCTTTGCCCCTCCCCACTGCCACTCTTTCCGCTCTCCTCTCTGCCACTCTTTCCCATCTGCCACTCTCCCCTCTCCGCTCTGGCACGCTTTCCACCTTCCCGCACTGCCATTCTTTCCCCTTCCCTCTGCCACTCTTTCCCTCCTGTTCTCTACCACACTTTTCACCTTTTCTCGGCCATTCTTCCACCTCCCCTTGCCACCATTTTCCCACTCCCCTTTCCACGCTTACACCTCTCTGCTCTACAAGTCTCTCCGCTCTGCTCGCCATGCCTACCACCTCCCCTCTGCCACGTTTTCCACCTCCCCTCTGCCATTTTTCCCTCTCCCCTCTACCGTTCTTTCCCCTAATCTGGGCCACTCTTTCCACTTCCTTTCTGCCACTCTTACCCCTCTCCGCTCTGCCACTGCGTCCCTACTCCGCTCTGCCACTCTTTCCACCTACCCTCTGCCACGGTTTCCCCTCTCCACTCTGCCACTCTTTCAACCTGCCTGCTCTTCCACTCTTTCCAATTCCCTTCTGCCAAACTTTCACCTCTCCGCTCACCACAATTTCCCCTTTCGCTATCCCACTCTTTTCCCCTCCCCTCTGCTACTCTTTGCCCACTCCTCTCTGCAAAACTTTCCCCTCTGCTCTGCAACTCTTTCCCCTCCTCTCTGCCACTCATTGCCCACTCCTCTCTGCCACTCTTTCCCCTCCCCTCTTCCACTCTTTGCCCACTCAGCAGACTTTCGCCCTGCCCTCTGCCACTCTTTCCCTCTCCTCTCTGCCACCCGTTCCCCTCTCTGCTCTGCAGAACATGCCCCTCGGCTCTGCAACTCTTTCCCCCTCCTCTCCGCCACTCTTTGCCCACTCCTCTCTGCCACACTTTCCCCTCCCCTCTGCCACTCTTTGCCCACTCCTCTCTGCCACTCTTTCCTCTCCCCTCTGCCACTCTTTCCCCCTCCGTTCTGGTACTCGCTCCACCTCTCTGTTCTGCCACTCTGTCCCTTATCCGCTTTGCCACTCTTTCCACATCCCCTCTTCTACTCTTTCCCCTCTCTGCTCAGTCACTCTTTCCCTTCTTCGCTCGACCACTCCTTTCCCTCTCCCCTCTGCCACACTTTTGCAACTCTCCTCTGCCACTATTTCCCTCTCTCCGTTCTGCCTAAGTTTACCCTCTCTGCTCTTCCAATCTTTCCCCCTCCCCTCTGCCACTCAATTCCCCTCGCCCACTGCGACTCTTGCCCTCTCGCCTCTGCCACTCTTTCCCCATTCCACTCTAACACTCTTTACCCTCTACTATCCCACAATTTCCCCTTTCGCTCTGCAACACTTTCCCCTCTCCACTCTGTCAATCTTTCCCCGCTGCCCTCTGTCACTCTTTCCACTCTCTGCTCTGCCACTCTTTCCCCCTCCCCTCTGCCACTCTTTCCACCTCCCCACTGCCCCTATTTCCCCTCTCAGCTCCAGCACTCATTCACCTCTCCGCTGTGCCACTTTTTCCCCTCTCCCCTGCCACTATTTCCCCTCTCTGCTCGAGCGCACATTCCCCTCTCCCCTCTGCCTCTATTTCCACCCCCTCTCTGCCACTCTTTCCCTGCCCTCTACCAGTCTGTCCCCTCCCCTCTGCCTCTATTTCCACCTCCTCTCTGCCACTCTTTCCACCTCCCCTCTGCCACTCTTTCCCCTCTCCACGCAGCCACTCTTTCCCTCTCCCCTCTGCCACATTTTTCCAACTCTCCTCTACCACTCTTTCCCTCTCTCCACTCTGCCACTCGTTTCCCTCTCTTCTCTGCCACTCTTTCCCCTCTCCCCATTGCCAGACTGTCCACCCTGGCCTGCAAGATGAGTTCATGGATTGTTTTCAGAACAATTTCGTCCAGCTACACTTTGTACAACTAACAAGAGAGCAGACTATTCTGAACTTGCTGATGTGCAATGAGACAAGATTAATGAAAGTCTAACTATTCTGGAAAATAGTGAATGTAACTCTGCCATTGGGCAAATGCTGGAGCTCACTTCTAAAGTGCCAGCCGCTGGCGTCGTGGTAATGTCAGCGGTTTAATAGTTCTGAGCCCCAGACATGATCTCTGTGGACCTGGGTTTGTATCCCACCACAGCATGTTGTGAACACTGAGGTCAAATGAAAAATGTGGAATTATGAATCCATTGCCCATTGTTGCAAGAACCCATCTAGTTCACTTGTGTCCATTAGGGAAGGTAATGATCTGGCTTAGACGTGACTCCAGACACAGAGCAATGTGGTTTACTACTGAGGTGTCATCTGAAATGGCCGAGCAATTCACTCAGTTCAAGTGCAATTGCGAATGTGCAACAGATGCTCACCGAGCTACCGACTCCCGCGAACAAAGAAAAAAAACATGTTATAACAGGGGACCTACAAATTGTTAACACAATCAGACAGAGGTTTTGTACAAGGGGAGTCGTGTTTGACTAATTTGTTAGAGATTTTGAGGAAGTAAAATGCAACGTGAATAAAAGGGAATCTGTATATGTGGTGAATTTGGATTTCCAAAAGCCACATCAAAGGCTATTTGGCAAAATAAAAGTTCATGGTGTAGGGGTAACATATTAGCACGGATAGAGTATTGGTCAGCTAACAGGAAGCAGAGAGTAAGGTAAAATAGGCATTTCTGTGATTGGCATGCTATAATTAGTGGAGTGCCAAAGGGGTCAGTGCTGGGGCCTCAACTATTTCGAATCTGTATCAAAGATTCGGATGAAGGGGCCGAATGTATGGATGCTAAATTTGCTGAGGACACAAAACGTAATGTGTCAAGAAGACAGACAGCCTTTACAAAGGGATTTAGATATGTTAAGTGAGTGGTCACAAATCTGGAAGATGGAGCAATAATAGGGGGAAAAGTGATCATGCCCAATTTGGCAGGAAAAATGGAAATTGTGAGAGATCACAGAATTTTTCAGTACAGAGGCGGCTGGGTGTCCTGGCACAAAAATCACAAAACGTTAGTATGCAGATACAAGAAGTGATTTGGAAGGAAAACCTAATGTTGTCATTGATTGCAAGAGGGATTGAGTAGAAAAGTTGGGAACCTTTGTGCCAGTTCTGCATGACATTGATGAGGCCGCATTTGGAGTACTATGTGAACAGTGTTGCTTTGTGCACTACGGAAAAGGATATTGTTGAATTGGAAGTAGTTTAGACAGGGTTCACTCGTCTGATTTCTGGGATAAAGGCTTATCTTGTGAGGAAACGTTGGACAGGTTAGGCCTGTATCCATTCAAGTTTAGAAAAATGAGAGGTTATCTGGTTGAAAGATATAAGATCCTTAGGGAGCTTGACAGGGCGGATTCTAAAAGGATGCTTCTTGTTGCGGGGAATATAGAAATAAGGGAAACAGTTTAAAAATAAGGGGTCTCTCATTTAAGGCAGAGTTGAGGATAATCTTTTCTCTCATATACTGGTTAGTCAGTGGAATGCTCTTCCCCAGACAGAAGTGGAGACAGGGTCATTGAATACTTTTAGTTAGATGGATTTCTGATTGACAAGGGAGTCAAAGGGAATGGGGTGGACAAGAACGTCAAGCTGAGGCCACAATGAGAGCAGCCATGATCCTGTCAAATAGCAGAGCAGACACGAGGACTGAATGGCCTATCCCTGCTTCTAATTTGCATGGTCATATGTTTTCCTCTCCCATGGTGCCCCCTCCGCTCTTCCATGCCCTCCAACCTCACGCCACCCCATCCATTCCCTTTCCCGTGCTGAACTCACACGCAGCAGATCCCTCGAAAGTATCCATCCTCTGCCCAGCCATGCAGACCCCTTTCTCATATCATTAT
Organism: Heterodontus francisci; assembly: GCF_036365525.1. NCBI lineage: Eukaryota > Metazoa > Chordata > Chondrichthyes > Heterodontiformes > Heterodontidae > Heterodontus > Heterodontus francisci. The sequence goes on along the minus strand of NW_027141749.1, from coordinate 1,867,652 downwards.
TAACAACCGTTGGGAGAAGGCGACAGACGAGTGCCTGAGTCCGGGGAGCAGAAACAACCAGGGCCCAGTAATCAAGGCCAGGGAGATGTGAGATCCAGAGCCCAGAAATTGAGGCCAGGGAGCGGTGAGAGCCAGAGCCCAGTAAGTGACGCCAGGGAGTGGTGAGAGCCAGAACCCAGTAACTGAGGCCAGGGAGTTGTGAGATTCAGAGCCCAGGAACCAAGGCCAGGGAACAATGAGATCCAGAGCTCAGAAATCGATGCCAAGGAGCGGTGAGATCCAGAGCCCCGAAATAGAGGCCAGGGAGCAGTGAGATCTAGAGCTCAGAAATCAATGCCAGGGAGCGGTGAGAGCCAGAGCCCAGTAATCTAAGTTAGACAGCAGTGAGATCCGGAGCCCAGTAACTGACACCAGGGACCAGTAAGTCCCAGAGCCCAGTAACTGAGGCCAGGAAGCAGTAACTGAGGCAGGGGATCAGTGAGTGTCAGAGCAAAGTGAGCAAGGCCTGGGAGCAATGAGTGCCAGAGCTCAGTAACTGAGGCCAGGGAGCAGTAACCGAGGCAGGGGATCAGTGAGTGTCAGAGCCCAGTCAGCAAGGCCAGGGAGCACTGAGTTCCAGAGCTCAGTAACTGACGTCAGGGAGCAGTAACTGAGGCCGGGGATCAGTGCGTGCCAGAGCCAAGTGAGCAAGGCCGGTGGAGCAGTGAGTCCCAGAGCCCTGTAACTGATGCTGCATAGTTGTGAGGGCTGGAGCCCTGTAATTGAGGCTGGGAAGAAGTGAGATCCGGGATCCTGAGCCCAACAACTGGTGCAGGGGTGGAGGGAGATCCAGGATCCAGAGTGCATTAACTGTTCTGTGTACGCCAGGGTCTGATCAGCAAATCAACACACTCACCAATCAGAAAAGTGCAGACAGGCAGATGTTGTATTATGGATATTATGGATTCCATCAATATTTCTGACAGAACAGATTACCCTGTGTTCTCAGAAATGATCTGAATGGCATAGATCGGGCTATTGATATACTCGTCACTATTTATAGCTAGTTGGATTGGTTTCCAAAGGATCCTAGAGGGTGAAATATCCAAATACATCTCTATTCCCGATTCCTCAGTTATAATCTGATTGTAATATTTACAGTAAAGAAAATGAAAAGAATGTTAAGTAAAAGCAGAACATGCTGGAAATATTCAGTATGTCTGGCAATATCTGTGGAGCGCGAATAAGACTTAATATTTTAGGTCAGTGACCCTTCACTAGAACTGGCAGTGCTTAGAGATGATTGATAATGGGAAAGAAGGACGTGGTAGAAGCATAATACCCATCCTATTACCTCCTCTCTCCTCACTATACAAGACCCCAATCTGTCCTTTCAGGTGAAGCAGAGATTAGCTTGTACTTCTTTCAGTTTAGTATACTGTATTTGCTGCTCACAATGCGTTCCCTCTACATTGGGGAGACCAAACGTAGACTGGGTGACCGCTTTGCGGAACACATCCGCTCAGTCCGCAAGCAAACCCCCGAGCTTCCGGTTGCCTGCCATTTCAACACACACTCCTTCTCTCATGCCAACAGTTCTGTCTTTGGCCTGCTCCAGTGAACATCAATGTAAGCTCGAGGAGCAGCACCTGATCTTTCGATTTGGCACTCTGCAGCCTTGCGGACTGAACATTGTGTTCAATAACTTCAGAGTATTACAGACCTTTTATAAACATTTTAATTTTTAACCATGTCCCTGCTTTTCATGTCGTCTGAGCTTCTCATTATTCTGCTATTTACACTCGTTCTCGGCTAATGCTTTCTCTTTCACCACAAGCAATAACACACTCTTTGCCTTTGTCCTATGACAGCTTTGTTCTATAATTTCTCCTGCCCTATCAAACACCTTTCCCTTTCTTCTCTCCCCTCCCCCTCCTCATCACTTGATTAAATCCAAAATCCTTTCTAACCTTTGCCAGTTATGATGAAAGGTCATAGACCTGAAATCGTCCACAGATGCTGCCAGACCTGCTGTGCATTTCCAGCACTTTATAACAGTTATTTTGTGCATGTTTTTTTTTTACTGTAGAAGCATATCTACATAGAAAAACGTCCCAAGAATACTTGGAAATCGAGCGATAAAGGCAAAGGAGGAATTTAAAGAAATTACAATCACGAGAAACCGAAGGAATACCTGGCATCAAAGTAAGCATCGCAGACGACAAAGGCAAAACCAGACATGCCGACCCTGCAAAGACTTCCTTACTAACATGTGGGAGCTTGTCCTGAACTTGGGAGAGCTGTCACACATGCTAGTCAAGCAACAGCCTGACATAGCCATAGTCACAGAATCATAACTTACAGACAATGTCCCAGACGCCGCCATCACCATCCCTTGGTTTGTCCTCTCCTACTGGCAGGACAGAACCACCAGAAGTGGCAGCACACTGGTGTACAGTCGGGAGGCAGTTGCCCTGGGATTTGCTGAACATTGACTCTGGACCTCATGAAGTCTCATGGCATCAGGTCAAACGTGGGCAAGGAAACGTCTTGTTGATTACCAACTATCGCCACCCCTCCGCCCCTCTCTTCAGCTGATGAACTCGTGCATTCCATTTTGAATACCAATTGGAAGAAGCATTGAGGGTAGCAAGGGCACCAAATGTACTTTGGGTGGAATCCTTCAATGTCCATCACCAAGTGTGGCTCAGTAGCACCACCACTGACCGAACTGGTTGTGCCGTGAAGGACATAGCCGCTGGACTGGTGAGGGAACCAATAAGATGGAAAGACATACTTGATCTCATCGTCAACAATCTACCTGTCACAGATGAGAGCATTGATAGGAGTGACCACCGCACAATCCTTGTGCAGAGAATGACCCGTCTTCATATTGATGTAACCCTCCATCGTGCTGTGTAGCACTAAAATTGCGCTAAATGGGATAGAATTGTAACAGACTGAGCAACTCAATACTGGACATCCACGAGAGTCTGTGAGCCATCAGCAGCAGGGGAATGGTATTCAACCACAATCTGTAACATTATGACCCGGCATATCCCCCACTGTACCATTACCATCAAACCGGGGAATCAACCTTGCTTCAATAAAGAGTGCAGGAGGGCATGCCAGGAGCAGCAGCAGGCTTACCTCAAAATGAGGTCTCAGCCTGATGAAGCTGCAACCCAGGACTACTTGCGTACCAAACAGCGTAAGCAGCATGCAATCGACAAGGCTCAGCGATCCCACAGCCACCTGAACAGAGCCAAGCTTTGCTGTCCTGCCACAACCAGTCGTGAATGGTGGTGGACAATTAAACAGCTGACAGGAGGAGGAGGCTCCACAAATATCACCACGTACAACGTGGCAAACAGTGAAAAAAAAGACAAGGCTGAAGCATTTTCATCCATCTTCAGTCTGTAGTGCCGAGTAGTTGATCTATGTCAGCCACATCCTCAGGTACCCAGCATCACAGATGCCAGTATTCCACCAATTCTATTCACTCCACATGACATCGAGAAACGGCTGAAGGCACTGGATACTACAAAGGCTCTGGAACCTGACAACATTCCAGCAATAGTACTGAAGACTTCTGCTCCTGAACCTGCCGCGCTCCTTGCCAAGATGTTCAGGTACGACTGAAACACTGGCATCTACCCAGCAATGTGGAAAATTGCCCAGGTATGTCCTGTGCATAAAAAGCAGAACAAATCCAACCTGACCAATTATCGCCCCATCAATCTGCTCCAGGCCATGTTGCCAGAGGTCACACAGCTCTGTGACCACCTCCTTATTGAAGCAGAGTCACATCACACATTGTTTCTGGGTTAGGTGTAGGTAGGAAAAGTGTTCTTGGAAAACCCAGGGTGTGTAGGGCAGAGCACCCTTCTCCTCCGTCTTTACAGAGCATCCCCTCTCTGCAGCCTCTGCTCCATTTGTTGGTCATGTTACCGACCCAGATACACTGTAACTACAGTCCCCAGAGCTCGTCCAGAATTGGGTCACCAAATCCTCTGTAGTCCCTGAATGTCTGCAGCAGCTCACAACACAAACTCCAGAAAACCATTCACAGCACCTTCACTAACTTCACAACAGCAGAAGTAAGTCAAAAGCTCCTCACCTGTAAGTCGAATGTCTGTTCCTTTTAAATAACACTAGAGGGAGTTCCACATGCTGCTGAATGTATGTTCAGCTGACAGTGACTGACACAGGCAGTCAGTGGACATGCACAGACCAAGTTTCAAAGACTTGCGCCAAAGCTGCTGCAACAGCTTGACTCGCATGTAGCAGCATGTGGGAGATGTTGCAAGTGGACATCAGTGCAGCCCCACCATTTAGAATTCTTTAGACTTCATAGCATCGATACCAGTGGGTCTCTGGAGCCCAGAATTCCAGCTAGGGAGAAAAAAAATCACTTGAAGTGAATTGGATAAATACTCGAAGGGAAACATTTTGCAGGAACATGGGAAACGGACATGGTAATGGGACTAATTGGAGGCGTGGTGTCAGTGAGGAATTTGAACACAATATGTGGAATATTACATTTGTGACGCTACCAGACCATGAACCAATGAAGGTCAGTGAGCACGGGGTGTTCAGTAAGCGGGACTTGGCCTGACTTAGGATACAGGCAGCAGACCTTTCGATGGGATGCGGTTTATGAAGGTTTCTAACTGGGTCTATTGTCAGTTTAGCATTTGGATAATGAGTCTAGGATTTGACAAAGGCATGGATGGTGGTTTGAGCAGCAGATATGTTAAGGCAGAGTCTGATATAGAGGTGGTATAAAAGCAGAAATTGCTGGCAATACGCAGCAGGGCAAGTTTAAGTCAGGCCCATGGTTGCAAACTTAATACAATTAAATCAAATTAAAAAGGCAGTCATGCTCTGAAATTGTTAAACTCAATGTTGATAGTCGTACATGGTTGAGGGTCTTGTCAAGCACAGTGGGCGGGGTAATCGACGTTTTATATTTAAAAAGGAGACAGATCAGAAGCGCTACTGTGGAAGGTGGCATCATCAGAGCAGATGTGTCTGAGTTGGAGAAACGTGAAGAACAGAATGGTGTCCTTACTGGAGGAAAGGTGTGAGGAAATGTAATCGAGGTAACTGTGGCTTATAATGAATATCAGTGGCCAGCCTATCCCCAGCAATGGCGACAGGAAAGTCGAGGAAGTGAAGGGAGATGGACCAGGTGAAAGACTTCACGTTCCACCCCACTAGTCTTCCCATCTAAAGAATCATCCTCCGCCATTCCTGCCACATCCTGCGTGATCCTGCCACCAAACATATCTTCCCCTCCATCCCCTGTCAGCATTCTGAATGGATCGCTCCCTCCGCGACACTCTGGTGCACGCCATTGCCTAACACGTCATCCCCTTCCCACACACCTTCCTATGCCATTGCAGGAAGTGTAATACCTTCCAATTGTCTTCTTCTCTGCTCACCATCCAAGGCCCCAGGTGAAGCAGCAATTTACTTGTACTTCTTTCAATTTAGTACAAGGCATTCACTGCTCAGAATACATTTGCCTCTCCATTGGGGAGACCAATTGCAGATCGGATGACCACTTTGCTGAACACCTCCACTCAGTCTGCAAGCATAACCCCGAGCTTCTGGTTGCTTGCCATTTTAACTCACCACCCTGCTCCCATGACAACATTTCTATCCTTGGTCTGCTACACTGTTCCAGCGAACATCAACGCAAGCTCATCTGACAGCACATCATCTTCCAATGAGGCACTCTACAGCTTTATGGAGTCAACATTGTTTTCAACAGTTTCAGAGTATGATTGTCTTTATAATTTCTTTTTTATTTTACTTTATTTTTAGCCATGCAACTGCCTTAAATTTGTTTCTTCATGATTTTGCTTTTGGACAGAGCTTTTCATATTTTTACCATTCATACTCTTTCTGGGCTAATGCTTCATTGTTGCTCAAAGCTTATTACGTTTTTAACCTTTGCCAGTTCTGATGAAAGGTCACAGGATTGAAACGTTAACTCTGTTTTTTTCTCTCATCAGACTTTGCCCGACATGCTAAATATTTCCAGCACTTTGTTTTTCTTTAAGATTTCCAGCATCCACAGTATTTTGCCTTGATTATGAAGGCGGTAGCAGATAGGATAGGTCATGGGCATGATATGGAATTGAAACTCAACACAGTGGCGCACTTGTTAGCACCGCAGCCTGACAGCTCCAGCTACCTGGGTTCAATTCTGGGTACTGCCTGTGTGGAGTTTGCAAGTTCTCCCTGTATCTGCATGGGTTTCCTCCGGGTGCTCCGGTTTCCTCCCCCATGCCAAAGACTTGCAGGTTGATAGGTAAGTTGGCCATTAGAAATTGCCCCTAGTATAGGTAGGTGGTAGGGAAATATAGGGACAAGTGGGGATGTGGTAGAAATGAAGGCTTGGTATAAATGGGTGGTTGATGGTCAGCACAGACTCGGTGGGCTGAAGGGTCTGCTTCAGTGCTGTATATCTGAACTAAACTCAGAGGCAAAGAGATCAGCGAGATAGTGAATATTGTAGTTCAACCTCAGATAATGTCTGTGAGTGAGGGGGTTGGTGGACAAAGAACGGAGTTTGAGATCAGGACTGAAAACAATGGATGCCATTTCCAAATACCCACATTTACAAGGGCAATAATACATTGAATCGTGATTTCTCTTTGGCTTCCTTATCTCGAGAGACAATCGGTAAGCGCCTGGAGGTGGTCAGTGGTGATTGGAGCAGTAGCTATAAAGGCCAATTCTAGAGTGACAGGCTCTTCCGAAGGTGCTGCAGAAAAACTTGTTTGTCGGGACTGTTACACAGTTGGCTCTCCCCTTGCGCCTTTGTTTTTTTTCCTGCCTACTGCCATGTCTCTTTGACTCGCCACACTTTAGCCCCGCCTTTATGGCAACCCGCCAGCTCTGCTGAACGCTGGCAACTGACTCCCACGACTTGTGATCAATGTCACAGGACTTCATGTCGCGTTTGCAGACGTCTTCAAAGCGGAAACATGGACGGTCGGTGGGTCTGACACCAGTGGCGAACTCGCTGTACAATGTGTCTTTGGGGATCCTACCATCTTCCATGCGGCTCACATGGCCAAGCCATCTCAAGCGCCACTGACTCAGTAGTGTGTTTATGCTGGGGATGTTGGCCGCCTCGAGGACTTCTGTGTTGGAGATACGGTCCTGCCACCTGATACCAAGTATTCTCCGGAGGCAGTGAAGATGGAATGAATTGAGATGTCGCTCTTGGCTGACATACGTTGTCCAGGCCTCGCTGCCATAGAGCAAGGTACTGAGGACACAGGTTTTATACACTCGGACTTTTGTGTTCCGTGTCAGTGCGCCATTTTCCCACACTCTCTTGGCCAGTCTGGACATAGCAGTGGAAGCCTTTCCCATGCGCTTGTTGATTTCTGCATCGAGAGACAGGTTACTGGTGATAGATGCGCCTAGGTAACTCTTGAACCACTTCCAATGCTTGGTCACCAATATTGATGGATGGTGCATTTCTGACGTCCTGCCCCATGATGTTCGTTTTCTTGAGGTTGATGGTTAGGCCAAATTCATTGCAGGCAGCCGCAAACCTGTCGATGAGACTCTGCAGACACTCTTCAGTGTGAGATGTTAAAGCAGCATCGTCAGCAAAGAGCAGTTCCCTGGTGAGGACTTTCCGTACTTTGGACTTCGTTCTTAGACGGGCAAGGTTGATCAACCTGCCCCCAGATCTACTGTGGAGGAAAATTCCTTCTTCAAAGGACTTGAACGCATGTGAAAGCAGCAGGGAGAAGAAAATCCCAAAAAGTGTGGGTGCGAGAACACAGCCCTGTTTCACGCCACTCAGGATAGGAAAGGGGCCTGATGAGGAGCCACCATGTTGAATTGTGCCCTTCATATTGTCATGGAATGAGGTGATGATACTCAGTAGCTTTGGTGGGCATCCAATCTTTTCCTGTATTCTGAAGAGACCACGACCGCTGACGAGGTCAAAGGTTTTGGTGAGATCAATGAAAGCAATGTCGAGAGGTATTTGTTGCTCATGGCATTTCTCCTGTATCTGACGAAGGGAGAACAGCATGTCAACGGTCGATCTCTCGGCACGAAAGCCACACTGTGCCTCAGGTTAGACGCGTTCGGCCAGCTTCTGGAGCCTGTTTAGAGCGACTCGAGCAAGGACTTTCCTCACTATTCTGAGCAGGGATATGCCATGGTAGTTTTTACACGTGTAATATCTCGCTACATAGCCTTATCATGAATACCAACAGCAATAAAGATGAACGAGTAAATTTCAAGGACAGAAAGCATGTGCAGTTAATAGCCGAATACGGTGACTTGCCAGGGGCACCAAAAATAGCGAGGATGGGATAGTAAAAGTACTGAATCATTTTCAATGCATAATAGATCCGATCTTCTCATGTCAGCCTATAGTAATCCGCAGTAAGATGGTCAAACCAATCGGATAAACTCCTGCCCGTTATTGTTACATTCCAATCTATTGTTCTCCGATTCTGATCCAGTGTTCTCACAATCCAATCGATTGTTCTCAGATTGCAACCTATTATTGTAACATTCTAATCTATTTATGTCAGATTCTGATCCATCTTCTCCCTCTCGCTGGAGCCGTTGATCCATGTTAGTGCCAGGGATGATTCTCCGACTGACACTATGGAATAACACAATGAAAGGAGTCTCTTATTAATAGAAGAGGGATATCCTCCAGTGACACAATTAGTATCCATGGAGACTGACATTAATTGCAGTCACTAAGCAAACATTAGTTAACGCATTTCAATGCAACACTTTTGGTACCACAATACAAGAGAACATTTCCGAAGTGTAGATGGAATGTATGGAATGTGACACGGGACATCCCAGAATTACCCTTTTGTACCATATAGAAGCAGCCATCTACCTGTGCAACAAACATAGTAACAGCCGGGTGGAGGCTTCAACTCATAAACAAAGTAACTGCTGCAGTTTTTGATCTTTATCTCCTTGGTCACATCACCGCTATTTCCAACCCCGTTAAAACAAACTGTCCTCGTTACTTCCCACTCTCCCACGCTGGGATTGGAACCTGAAATGAGAGTATATAAATCTAGAATAATGTAACTGATGTGAACAGTGTTGGACAGTTAATATAAATCGGATATTATAAACTTGTGGAATTACCCTGTAACCAGCCTGTGACATGTGTGGGGCAGTGATACGGTAGGACAACAGTCTCCGTAATCTGCTATCCTCCAGAACTGAAGCAATAATCACATAGTCAGTCCCTGATCTGATGGTAAATGTTAACTGTTAGAGACTGGTACCGGCTGCGAGTAACAGAAACTGGGGGTGATCCCTTACAATGTCCTTATTGACTAGTTTACACTGAAATCGTCCCTTTATGTTACCTTTTATATCTGTACCAAAGTAGAATAAGATTCTCATCACACTCCACCTGGCTGGAGCACTGAGTGCCAGTACAATTGATGCTCCACCAGAGCTGGTCCAGGACAGTGTGATTTACAGTGTGAGTGCGGAGTCTTGGCTTGATTGACAGAAAGATGTTCAATGTCCATGTAAAGTACAAGTAATGTAACACAGTGGCTTGTACCGTCCCAAAATACCAATAACCTCAGTTTCAATCTCCGGCCTGATAGAAAATCCTCCAGATTAAAGCTGGAAAATGTCCTCCTTCTCTAAACCAGGCTTCCATCTGGCGCACAGTTCAACCTCCCCCTCTAACTCACTGTTCACAGACAGTCCCCCCTATTCCAGCTTAACCATTAACTCTCAGGTAACAGAACGCAGTAAATATCTCAGTTTCACTTCGTCTCAGTAGAAAAGCTGCTCATGTTCAGTGTGAGATATCATGGGGTGTCTCAGTCCCCAGGTGAACACTGAGTACAGACAGTGAGAAACACTCGATGGTCAGTGTGAGATATAATGGGGTATCTCAGTTCCCAGGTGAACACTGAGTACAGACAGTGAAAAACACACGATCGTCAGTGTGAGATATCATGGGGTATCTCAGTCCACAGGTGAACACTGAGTACAGACAGTGAGAGACACTCGATGGTCTGTGTGAGATATCACGGGGTATGTCAGCCCCCAGGTGAACACTGAGTACAGACAGTGAAAAACACTCGATGGTCAGTGTGAGATATCATGGGGTATCTCAGTCCCCAGGTGAACACTGAGTACAGACAGTGAGAAACACTCGATGGTCAGTGTGAGATATCATGGGATATCTCAGTCCCCAGGTGAACAGTGAGTACAGACAGTGAGCGACACTTGATGGTCAGTGTGAGATATCACAGGGCATCTCAGTCCCCAAGTGAACACTGAGTACAGACACTGAGAGACACTCGATGGTGAGTGTGAGATATCACAGGGCATCTCAGTCCCCAGGTGAACAGTGAGTACAGACAGTGAGCGACACTTGATGGTGAGTGTGAGATATCACAGGGCATCTCAGTCCCCAGGTGAACACTGAGTACAGACAGTGAGAGACACTCGATGGTCAGTGTGAGATATCATGGGTATCTCAGTCCCCAGGTGAACAGTGACTACTGACCATCTTCCAGTCTCTATAAACTTGGTGATTCCGCTGAACTATCAATCCAGGGTCCCAGGCTGAGGCCCCGGGACACGGGTTCGAATCCCACCACGGAAGCTGGGGGAATTTAGATTCAATTTAATCCAGATAAAAATCTGGAATTGACAGCTGGTCTCAGCTATGGTGGCTGTGAAACTATCATTGCTTGTGATTAAAAACCCGTCTGATGCCCTCATGTCCTTCAAGGGAGGAAATCCGTCCTCCTTACCGGTCTGGCGTTCATGTGATTCCAGACCCACAGCAACTGTGGTAGACTCTAAGTGCCCTCTGAAATGGCCTGGCAAGACACTCAGTTTTCAAGGGACAATTAGGGATGGGGAACAAATGCTAGCAGGAGCTATTGGGACTCACTGGATAGCTCCTTCTGAGAGCCGGCGCAGACACGAAGGGCCGAATGACCTCATGCTGTTCTGTGTGATTCTAAGCTCTCAGTCCCCAGGTGGAATTCGATGCAGTATAATTTCCTGCTAATGTTGCTCTTCATTGAGCCAACCATTCAACAATATGTACATGAATTGCAAATATTGTAATATTGAGCCTTTAAACAAGTTAGAGGTTACATTTAAAAAGTATTTTAATACCACATTTATCTCAACACATGACAAAAGTATTACCCAAATTCTGAGAGTATGTACAACAACATGAACATTCAGAAGTAAAGAATTTAATTGAATCTTAATTGAATGTGAAATAGAAGCAAATAATTAAATGTAAATACACTAAATGCACAAAGTCTTTCGAAACAAATATTAACCTAAATGAACAAACACATTTTGCTAAATATTGGAGAGAGATGTATAAGTACAGCTGGAATATTTACAATATTGTCATTGTATTTCTATGTAAAGAAAAATCATTTCAGGCCATGTTGTGACTCACAATCTTGCTCGGTTACCTTGATGTGAAAATAGGTTCCAAAAAGTGGAGAATTAATAATATTAACTCGTAATGTTAATATTGAAGATCAATTAGAAATGCAGACATTTGAAATCAACGTGCTAATTAAAAATACAAATGACTGGAAATGAAGAATCTAAATGTAATCTCCATGACTGAACCTTTCCAATGCAGTTTCCACCCCTGTCACATCTCCTGAAAATCCCTTATCAAAGACACAAATGACATCCTCTGTGGCCTTTGTCTGTTCCTGATCATGCTTCTTCACCTGTCCACAGTCTTTGACACAGTTCACCACACTGTCCTCCACCAACCCCTCTCCTTCCTTGTCCAGCTGGATGGAACTGTACCCTCCTCAACCCGGATTCCACGCATCCCAATCCCGTCTCAGCCAGAGAAATTTTCGTAGTGACTTCCCTGCCCACTCCGGCAATCTTCCTTCGAGGGTAGCCAAAGGAATTACCTCACTAAGCCTCTCCGCCTTGCTGCCTCCCTTTCCCCATTCTGTAGCCCCTTGCAGTACAAAGGATGAACTGTGACTATAATGTAAATGACTCACCCAGGCAACCCAGAAACAGCAGCGGAGTCCTCATCTCACTGGGTGACATTCTGGAAAGCTAAACACAGAGTTAGGATTAGAGAAAGTTCAGGGGAAGGGGGATCGGAGAGAAGATTATACATGGAGTGGGTCAGAGGGATCAGTCAGGATATCGATAAATAGTGGGTCAGCATTCCCTCTCCCCCACACTGAGACCCCTACAGACAGAGCTGAGCTCTCCCTCTCTCCATCACCAAAACCCCTACAGACAGATGTGAGCTCTCCGTCCTTACATGCCCTGGATAAACACCAATTCATTGACTCCATTCCTTCCCTGTTACCCTGTTCCATTCCCAGTCCTCCCAGTGATTAAACGAGGTGTGTTACCAACCTGCTGCCTTTCTCTTCCATCTCCATCCCCAGTCTCCCTGTGTAGGCACAATTCTAATAGTCTAACACAGGTCCAATGCTGAGCCCTGTATGGGGACAGGACAGGCAGAACCCACACCCCCTGAGTCAACACGTAGCTAGTGACATTCTCCTGATCTTGTTCTAACAGTCCGCCCATACCCGACTGCTTACCAGAGTCTCTAAAGGAGGTGTCGCTGGGTGGGAGATGCATTGGGTTCACTTCCACCTGCTTCATCCACAGTCTCGGGGCCAATCTGCTGTGAACAGTGCCAGTCTCAGTGACAGCTCCAACCCCGATATACAACACAACAGATTAACCTGTGACTGACTGCAGTGTTGGTTGGCTGAAACACATATCATTTAATCAATGATTTGCAATCTGGAAGAATCCATCAAATGAATGGAGTTAATTGAAAGGACTAGTGAGGAACAAACAAGGAAACATCTCTCCTGTGTGCTTGGTAGCCAGCTGGGCGTTGGTGCTGTAACATGACTTGTATTCAGTTGCCCAGTATGAAGAGTGTAGAGGAGATTGGAACTGAGGGAAGGTCTGAGCGTGTTCTGGTCAGTATTGGACAATGCGTTGTAAAATAATGTGAAATATCTGAGTGTTGATGCTCAGAGAGTTCAGGTGCTCCTTGTACACAGAACGCCATCATACAGGTACAGCAGGCAATTAGGAAGGCCAATGGCCTGTTGGCCTTTTTTACAATGGGGTTGAAGTTCAACAGCGAGGAAGACTTGGGACAATTGCACAGGACTTTGGTGAGACCGCACCTTGCAGAGTTCCCGTCTCCTTCTCGAAGGATGGATATAGTTGCCTTGGGTGTTGGTGCAGCTAAGATTCCCAACATTGGTTTCGGGGATGAGAGGGGCATATCCGATAAGTGGATCGGGCCTGTATTCTGTGGAGGTTGGAAGAGTGAAAGATGATCTCAGTAAAACCTCTCAGATTTGAAGGGGGTTGGACAGGATCAAAGCTGTTTGCCCTGGCTGGACAATATAAAACATCGGCCGGGAGTGGGGAGGGGGGAGGGTATTCTCTGGATAATTCCCGATAATTTTAGGCTGAGTTGAAGAGCAGTTTCTTCACTCAGAGAGCTGTGAGTCTTTTGAATTCTTTAGCCCAGAGGGCTGAGGATGCCCAATCTTTGAGTATACTGAAGGCTGAGACTGATAGCGTTTTGGTGAATCCATAGTGTGAGAGATTGGAACTGAAGCCAATGATCACCCACGACCTTGTTAAATGGCAGAGCAGGCTTCAGCTGCCGTCTGGCCTACTCCAGCTTGCATTGTGCTCTGGAATTGCCGATGCTGCCAGATAACACTGGGATACAAAGAAGTTCTTCCAACCCACTGTGTATCCATTGTCCATTATGAGGCTGCCTGACATGAGCGTGGCCCTGTGACCAACAGATTTGAATGTTGCATGCTGTGTGTCACAGGCGAGACAATGAGAGCCTTTACAAAGTCTGAAGTTGTCATGTTTGGCAGTGACTGATGACAATGCACTGCCCACGTCAGAGGTACAGATCTCCCAAAGACCTGAAACTGAGCAAGTTATGCAAACAATACACAGTAGGCAGAGAGTTCTCAGTAACAAGAGGAGGAAATTCAGTCCTTCAAACCTGCTCCGCCATTCAGTTCAAACCTGGCTCATCTGTACCTTACCTCCATTGAGCAGCCTTTGTATTGCAACCCTTAATCTCATTCCTGAAGATGTGCCCATCAATCTAAGTTTTGACATGTTAAGTTGATTCCCAGCCTCAATAGCATTCCGCTACCCTTTGTGTGAAGAAGTGCTTCCTGACACCACCTCTCAATGGCCTGGCTCTAATTTTAAGGCTATTGTCCCCTCAGCGATCTCAGTCCATTGGCAGCGGCTAACTGCTCTGTGGTGCTGTGTGTATCAAAAATATTAGATTAAAAACCCAACACTAGAGAGGCATGGACAGATGTAGACGGACAGAGAGAAAGAGAGAGACAGAGAGAGCAAGAAATGCGGAGATGAAGAGAAAAAAAGTTGAGTAACAGAGAGAGAGAATTATGGACAGAGATAAAGATAGTGTAAGAGAGAGAGAGAGAGAGAGAACAGAAAGAGAGAGAACACAAGAAAGGGATAACTGGATAGGGATAGGGCGAGGGTGATTAGGACAGAGAGAGAGGCAAAGACAGAGAAAATTCTTGACAGAGAGTCAGACAGAAAGACAGAGAAAGACTAAAAAAGAAAGAGACAGGGAGAGAGAGAGAGAGACAGAGACGGAAAGAGAGACAGAGACAGACAGAGACGGAGAGATGGTGTGAGAGGGAAAGAAAGAATGAGGCAGAGGAGACAGATGGTGTCCCATAAATGCAGAGTGAAAGACAGAGAGAGATGCAGAGATTGAGAGTCAGAGAAAGAACAGTGTGAGGCAGCCATAGAGAGAATGAAACGGCCAAACACAGAGAGATAGAGTGAGAGAGACATGGAAATAGGGATAGAGAGAAAGAGAGACAGAGAGCGTGGGACAGAGAAAGATAGTGAGACTGAGATACACAGGGACATAGGGATATAGAGACAGAGAGCGGAGGATTAAGAGAGAAAGATGGAACGAGAAATGCAGAGAGGCAGTGAAAGGGAGACAAAGGGAGACAGACACTCATCGAGAGAGAGAAAGACAGAAGGGGAAGAAAGAAGCAGAGAAACGAAAGAAGGACAAGGAAAGCTAAAGCGATAGAGTGACACACAGGGAAAGAGATAGCAAGAGAGAGGCACAGAAAAAGGGAACAAGAGATAGATGGACAGACAGAGCAGAATGTAAGGGGAATGACTCACTCCCATCTGGCACTGAACAGGCCGTGTCGGTCCCAGTTCCGGTCCTGTTCATGTGCAGTACACTGAACAAAAGGGAATGTTTCACACCCCTCAGGTCCTGTGCAGACCGTGTGTGTCTCAATGTCGGCTCCTGTACATGTACAGTGCAAAGTGGGAAAAAGAGAATGCAGGCTTGCAAAGGTCACCTTTTCAAAAATGGCGAGAGGGTTAATCCCGGCAACCATAGGCCAGTCAATGTCAAGTCAGTGTTGGGCAAGCTTTCAGAGAGAATAATCTGAGGCAAAATTAATGAGCATTTGGAAATGTATGAAGCTGATAAATGAAATTCATGAAGCATTTGTCAAAGGCAACTCGGGTTTGACTAACTTGATCAAGGTACTGCGCAGTATTTAAGAAAGTGGGTCCACAGGTGGAAAGAACTGCCTGCAAAGCTCATTCCCGCCACCAGGTGGAAGCAGTTGATGCAACAACAGCAATAAATCCACAAATTGAACAACAACTTCAGGGGAAATACACCAACAAAATCAACAACAACCTCAACAGGAGAAAGACACCAACAAATTCAACAACACCTTCAGGGGAAGACACCAACAAATTCAACAACAACTTCAGGAGAAAGACACCAACACATTCAACAACAACTTCAGGGGAAAGACAGCAACAAATTCAACAACAACTTGTGCAGGACAAAAACACCAGCAAGAACTTCAGCAGGAGAACGACACCAACAAATTCAACAACAGCCTCAACAGGAGAGAAAAAAACACCAACAAATGCAACAGCGACCTCAGCAGGAGAGAGAAAAACACCAACACATTCAACAACAACCTTAACAGAGCTCTTTCAGCCCCTATATCTCTGCCCATTGATATGGGGGGCCCGCAGAGTCACTGACACCTTCAGGAATCCTGCTATCCTGACAAAGCCATGGGATCTCTCATCCTGCATCTCCCTGCTGAGGGACAAAATGATGACATTAATGGTCATCCTTACCTCCCAAAATTATAAATGGACAACACACAGGCCTAGCAACTACTGGTCAGTCAGTGGAGAGTCAGAGAAGATGGTTGATAATGTGTATATAGCTTTTAAGAAAGCGTTGGAGAAGGCACCACATAAAAGGCTGATTAAAAAATTGAGCCTCGTGGAATAGGAGGGGGTAGTGTTCAATTGCATGAAAAATTGGCTGAAGGGCGGAAATGTGTGAAATGTTTGTTTTTCAGACTGGAGGATGGTCAGCAATTGTGTTTCCAAGGGTCAGCGCCAGGAACTCGGCTTTCTTTGCCTTTAACTTTGATCTTGGAAACCAGAGTAGCATCTCTCAATTTGCTGATGATACCAATCCTGGAGGAGTGGTAGACAAGTGAGGATGATAGAAACTGCCTGCAACAGGAGATAGATAGGTGAGCAGAATGGGCAGAGATGTGGCAGATGGAACTGAACACAGGAATGTGAGGCAATCCATTTTTGCGGAAGGGACAGTGTGAGGCTATGCAGAATTAATGGCACAGTTCTGGAGCGTATGCAGGAAGAGAGGGAGCTGTGGGTGCATGTACATAGGCAGTTGAAGGTGGCACAACATATTGATAGATTGATTGCAAAACATCTGGCATCTTGGGCTTGTTAAATACAGGCATAGAGTGCAAAATATGGAAATTGTGCTGAATATTTATACAACTCTGGGTAGTCCCCAAGTGGAGTATTACGTCCAGTTCTGGTCACCGCACTTCAGAAAGGTTTAATCCACACGGGACATGTTACCAGGTGAACAGTATAAGTGAGGTGAGTGTGTTCCACTGATGGTCCTGGCATCGATCCCTGTGGTACCTCACCAGTCACTGCCCCCCATGTGGAAAAAGACCCATGTATCCCTACACTTTCTTTCCTCTCCGCCAACCAATTTTCTATCCATCACAATACACTACCCCCAATCCCATGCGCTTTAATTTTACATGCTTATCTCTTATTTGAGACTTCGTCAAACGCCTTCTGATTGTCCAAATAAACCACAGCCATTGGCTCCACCTCATAATCTCCACTAGTTACATCCTCGAAGAATTCTAGTAGATATGTCAAGCATGATTTCCCTTTCATAAATTCATACTGACTCTGCCCGATTCTGAATCTGTTCTCCAAATGCCCTACTATAAAATCTTCGATAATGGACTGTAGAAATTTCCCCACTACCGACGCCAGGCTGGCTGGTCTATAATTCCCTGCTATCTCTCTACCTCCCTTTTTAAATAGTTACATTACCTAACCTGCAATCTGTCAGAACTGTTTCAATGTCTACAGAAAATTGGAAGATGACCACCAATGCATCCACAATTTCCAGGTCACTTTCTTAAGTACTCTGGGATACAGACCATCAGGACCTGGGGATTTAACAGCCTTCACTCCGATCAATTTCCCCAACAGCATTTATCTGCTAATACATATTTCCTTCAGTTCCTCTCTCTCACTGAACCCTGTGTTCCCCAACATTTTTGGTATGATATGTGTGTCCTCCTTTGTTAAGACAGAACCAAAGTATGCATTCAGTTGGTAGGCCATTTCTTTGTTCCCCATAATAAATGCCCCTGTTTCTCACTGTTAGGGACCTACATTTGCCTTCACTAATCTTTTTCTCTTCACATACCTGTAGAAACTTTAACATTCAGTTTTTATGTTCACTGCAATCTTGCTCTCGGAGTCTATTTTCCCCTTCCTAATCAATCCCTTGGTCCTCCTTTGCTGAATTCTAAACTGCTTCCAATCCTTAGGTCTGTTGTTTTATTTCTGGCCTTTATTTATATGCCTCTTCCTTGGATCTAATGTTATCTCTAATTTCCCTTGTATGCTACCTTTCCCGTTTGACTTTTGCACCAGACAGGAATAAACAATTGTTGCAGATCATCCATGCGCTCTTTAAATGTTTGACATTGCCGATCCACCGTCATCCCTTTAAGTAACGTTTTCCAACCCATCATAGCCAACTCGCGCCTCATACCTTCATGCTTTCCTTCACTAAGATTTAGGACCCTAGTCTCAGAATCAACTTTGTCACTCTCCATCTTGATGAAGAATTCTGTCATATTATGGTCACTCATCCCCAAGGGGTCTTGCACAGCCAGATTGTCAATTATTCCTCTCTCATTACACTATATCCAGTCTAGGATGGCCTGGTTTCCAGTTGGTTCCTCAACGTATTAGTCCAGAAAACCATCCCGTATACACTCCAAGAATTCCTCCTCTATGGTACAGAGACGAATTTGATTTGGCCAATCTATAGAGATATTAAAGTCACCAATAATTACAAACGTTCCTGTATTGCATGCACCTCTCATTTCCTGTTGAATGCTATTCCCAACATCACAATTACAATTTGGGGGTCTATATACAACCCCCACTAACTTTTTCTGCCCATTAGTGCTTCTCAGCTCTACCCATACAAATTCAACATCGTCAGAGTTAATATTCTTCCTCACTATTGCGTTAAATTACTCTTTAACCAGCAATGCAACTCCAACACCTTTTGTTTCTTGTCTATCCTTCCAAAATACAAATACCCCTGGATGTTCATTTCTCATCCCTGGTCACCTTGCAGCTATCTCTCCGTAATCCCGAACATATCATACCAGTTTATATCTGTTGGTGCGATTAATTCACCCACTTTATTGCGAAAGCTCTATGCGTTATGGAACAAAGCCTTAAGGCTTGTCTTTTTAACATTAATTGACACCTTCCCACTATTTTGCACTGTGACCCTGCTTGATTCTGGCCCCGTTTGATTTCTCTGACTATCACTTTTCTTATTCGCCTTACTGGCTCTTGTTCTTGTCTCTGATCACCAGCACCCGCTCACCAGCGCCCCCCCCCCCCACCTCTGACTATTTGCAAAGGTTCCCATTCCCCTGTGTGTGTGTGTGTGTGTGTGTGTGTGTATGTAATTGTATATCTGTCTGGCTCAGAGCCTGTGGTCTGATCGGTGCGCGTGTGTGTGTGTGTTGGTGTGTGTTTTACCAACAACCTTGCTGCAAGATTTGCTCGCGGTGTTGGGGTTGGGGGGTGGGGGTTAAACTAATTTGGCAGAGCAATGGTATACAGACTGGAGGTATAATCGGGGGTGATGCACAGTAAAATAAAGAAGAAGAACGTCTAAGTCAGTTTGGAAGGCAGAGCAAATATCGACCTGTTAAGGCACGATCGAATAATGCAAGGTTGGATTGCATCTATTTTTAATGAAAGGGGTCTGACTAGCAAGGCAGATGAATTGAGGGCATTGATTAGCACATGGGTTTATGATATTATTGCGATCACAGAAACATGCTTGAGGGAAGGGCAGGACTGGCAGCTCAATACTCCAGTGTATAGAATGTTCAGGTGAGACAGACGAGGGGGTAAAAGAGGAGGGGGCATTGCACTGTTGATCAAGGAGTCAATTACTGCTGCAACGAGAGTGATATCTTAGAGGGATCCTCAAATGAGTCCACATGGGTAGAACTTGTAATCAAAAAAAGGGCAATCATTTGGCTGGGAGTGTACTATAGGCCTCCAAACAGTCAGGGAGAGATAGATGAGCAAATACGGAGGCAAACCTCAGACAGGTGCAACAATAACAGGGTAATAGTAGGGGAGTTGAACTTCCCCAACATTAACTGGGATAGTTTTGATGGGGCAAAATTCTTAACATGCATAAAGGACAATTTTTTGAGCCAATCCGTACAGAGTCCAACAAGAGAAGGGGCAGTACTGGAGCTAATCCTAGGGAATGAAGCTGTTCAAGTGATAGAAGAGTCAGTCGGGGTGCATTTCGGGGATGGTGACCATAACTCTGCAAGATTTCAGGTAGTTATGGACAAGGACCGGAAATAAAAGTACTGAATTGGGGTAAGGCCGATTTCAATATGCTAAAACAGGGTCTGGCCAAAGTGGACTGGGAGCACCTTCTTGAAGGAAAGTCTACATCGCACCAATGGGAGTCATTCAAGGAGGAAATGGTAAGAGTTCAGAGCCAACATGTACCCGTAAAGGTGAAGGATAGGACCAACAATCCAGGGAAGCCTGGATGTTAAGGGATATAGAGGATCGGATCAGGAAAAAAAGGAGGCTTGTGGCAGATTCAGAGCGCTGAAAGCAGTGGAGGCCCTAGAGGAGGACATAGAAAATAGGAGCAGGAGTAGGCTATTCGGCCCTTCGAGCCTGTAGAATGTGTAGGGGTGGGTACTTAAAAAAAGTAATTAGGAGAGCGAAAAGAGGACATGAAGAAACACTGGTGGGCAAGATAAAGGAAAATCCTAAGGTGTTTTATCAGTATATTAAGGGCAAGAGGATAACTAGGGAAAGGGTAGGGCACAATAGGGACCAAAGTGTCAATCTGTGTGTGGAACCGGAGGACATAGGTATGGTTTGAAATGATTATTTGTCATCTGTGTCGACAATGGAGAAGGAGGATGTTGGTATCGAGAGGATTATGATATATTTGTACAAATTAGTATTGAGAAGAGTAGTATTAGCTGTATCAGTGGGCTTTAACGTGGATAAATCCCCAGGTGCAGGTTAGATGTATCCCAGGTTGTTATGTGTGGCAAGGGAAGAGATATCAGGGGCCGTGACACAAGTTTTATAATCCTTTCTGGAAACAGGCGATGTAACAGAGGACTGGAGGCCAGCGAATGTGGTACCATTATTCAAGAAGGGGAGCAGGGATATAACAGGTAATTACATCGGTGGTAGGGAAACTACTGGCAAATATATTCTGAGGGGCATGTTTAATCTTCACTTGGAAAGGCAGGGATAAATCAGCGATCGTCAGCATGACTTTGCCGGGGGAAGATCCTGTCTAACACATTTGATTCAAATTTTTCGAGGAGGTGACTAGGCGTTTAGAAGAGGGGAAAGCAGATTATGTAGTCTACGTTACGTTAAGTAAGGCTTTTGATAAGGACCCGCATGAGAGATTAAGAAGGTAAGAGCCCAGGGGATTGATGGTAATTTGGCAAATTGGATCCAAAATTGGCTTAGTGGCAGGAAGTAGAGGGTGATGGTCGAGGGTTGTTTTTGGGAGTGGAAGCCTGTGACCAGTGGTGTACCGCAGTGATTGGTGCTGGGACCCTTGCTGTTTGTAGTGTGCATTCATTATTCCGACATGAATATGGGAGGTATGATGAGTCAGTTTGCAGATGGCACTAAAATTGATGGTATCGTAAATAGTGAGGAGGAAAGCCTTAGATTACAGGACAACATAGATGGGCTGGTAAGATGAGAAGAGATGTGGCAAATGGAGTTTAATGCTGAGAAGGTGATGCATTTTGGGTGGACTAAGAAGGCAAGGAACTATAAGGTGGATGTCGGACCCTAGGAAATAGAGGGTCAGATAATTCTTGGTGTACTTGTCCATAGATCACTGAAGGCAGCAGAACAGGTAGATAAGTTGGTTAGGAAGGCATTTGGGATACTTGCCTCTATTAACCAAGGCATAGACTATAAAAACAGGGAGGTTACGATGGAGCTGTATTAAACGCAAGTTAGGCCACAGCTGGAGTACTGTTTACAGTTCTGCGCAGCACACTAAAGGAAGGATGTTATCGCACTGGAGTGGTTGCAGAGGGGATTCACCAGGATGTTGCCTGGGCTGTAGCATTTCAGCTATGAATGGAGACTGCACAGGCGAGGGTTGTTTTCCACAGAGCAGGGAAGGTTGAGGGGGGACATGATTGAGGTATACAAAGTTATGAGGGAGATTTATAGGTTAGATTGGAAGGAACATTTTCACTTCGTGGAGGGTCAATAACCAGAGGGCAGAGATTTAAAGTAAGGGGCGGGGATTTAGAGGGGGTTTGAGGAAAATAATTTGAACCCAGAGGGTCCATGGAGTTTGGAACGCACTGTCTGAAGATGTGGTAGAGGCAGGAGCCTTGACAACATTTAAGAAGTACTTAGATGAACACTTGAAACTCCAAAGCACATAAGGCTTCGGGCAAAGTGCTGGAAAATTGTATTCGAATAGTTAGGTACTTGATGGCCAGCACAGACACGTTGGGCTGAAGGGCCTGTTTTTGTGCTGTGTAACTCTATGACTCTTTCATTGACCACCGCACAGTCCCTGTGGAGACCAAGTCCTGTATTTACATTGAGGTATACCCACCATTGTGCTCTGTGGCAATACCGCCATGCTAAATGGCATAGATTGCAAACAGATCTAGCAACTCAAAACTGGGTATCCATGAGGCGCTTTGGGCCATATGCAACAGCAGAATTATATTCAACCACAATGTGTAACTTCATGGCACGGCATATCCCATACTCTACCATTACCATTAAGCCATGGGATCAACTCTGGTTCAAAGAGTGTGTTGGAGGGCTTCCCAGGAGCACCACCAAGCTTACCTAAACATGAGGAGTCAGCCTGGTGAAGTTACAACACAGGACTATTTGCATACGTAAAAGTGGAAGCAACATGTGATAGACAGAGTTAAACAATTCCACAACACACAGATCAGCTCCCAAGCCGATGCCTTCCCCACCCGTATTGCCAGTCCTCCTGACTCCCAACCCATCTCCAAAAGGTTTGAAAAATTTAGCCATTTAAATCAGGCAATGCTTCCAACCACATGACACATCAGACAAAATAACTTGTAGAGGAAACAGGTAAGTCCTTTGGTCGATAAACACCATTTTCCCACAGTTCATATACAACTCCTCCTCCCCCCTCCCACAAGCTTTGTGTACTCTCTTAAGCAACCAAGTTAATAGTTAAAAAATATTCTTCATACTGTCCCCACTCACTTGCCTGGATGAGTGCAGGTCCAATAACACTGAAACATATCTACAGTCCTGCAACATCCAGTCGCAAATGGTGGTGGACAAATGAACAACTAACAGGAGGAAGAGGTTCCACAAATATCCACATCCTCACCAATAATGGAGCCCAGCACATCAGTGCAAAAGACAAGGCTGTAATATTTACCTCCATCTTCAGCCAGAAGTGCAGAGTGGATGATCCATCTCGGCCTCCTGATGAGGTCGCCAGCTTCACAGATGTCAGTCTTCAGCCAATCTTATTCACTCCACCTGATAGCAAGAAATAGCCGAAGGCACCGGGTACTGCAAATGTTCTGGGCCCTGAAGATATTCTGGCAATAGTACTGATAACTTATGTTCCAGAGCTAGCCATACGCCGAGCCAGGCTGTTGCATTACAGCTACAACACTGACATCTAACTGGCAATGTGGAAAGTTGCCCAGGTGTGTCCTGTCCACAAAAAGCAGGACAAATCCAACCTTGCTAATTACCGCCTTATCAGTCTACTCTCGATCATCAGCAAAGAGATGGGAGGGGTGATCAATCGTGTTATCAAGTGGCGCTTGCTCATCAATAAACTGCTCACTGACGCTCAGTTTGGTTTCCGCCAGGGCCACTCACCTCCTGATCTTATTATAGCCTTGGTCCAAACATGGGCAAAGGAGCGGAACTCTAGAGATGAGGGGAGCGTGACTGATCTTGACATCACGGCAACATTTGACTGAGCATTGCATTAAGAAGCCCTAGCAAAACTGGAATCAAAGGACATCAGAGAGAAAGACCTCCACTGGCTGGAGAAGTAGCTAGCACAAAGGAAGTTGGTTGTGGTTGTTGGAGGTCAATTATCTCAGCAGCAGGACATCAGTGCAGGAGTTCCTCAGGGCAGTGTTCGCGGCTCAACCATCTTCAGCTGTTTAATCGATGACCTTCCCTCCATTATAAGGTCGGATGTGGGGATGTTCGCTGATGATTGCACAATCTTCAACACCATTTGTGACTCATAATATACTGAAGCAGCCTTTGTTGATATGCAGCAAGACATGGACAACATCAAGCCATGTGCTAAATAGTGGCAAGTAATATTCGCACCACACAAGTGCTGGTCAATGGCCATCTCAAAAAAGAGATAATCTAACCATCTCCCCCAATGTTCACTGGTATTGGAACTGTTGAATCCCCCACTATCAATATCCAGTGGGTATCCGTTGAACTGGACCTGCCAGGTAAACACTGTGGCTACGGGCGCAGGTCAGATGTTCAGATTTCTGCCGCAAGCAACTCAAATCCTGTCTTCCCAGTGCCTGTCCACCATCTACAAGGCACATGTCAGAAGTACGATGGAATACTCTTCACTTGCCTGGAAGGGTGCAGCTCCGACAACAAGCGAGGAGCTCGACACCATCCTGGTCAAAGCAGCCCTATTGACTGGCACCCCATCCATCAGCTTCAACATTCACTCCCGCCACCACCGACGCACAGTAGAAGCAACGTTTATCAAGAACAAGGCACACTGTGGCAACACACCAAGCCTCCTTCGAACAAGGACAGCAGAAGCATATTAACACCACCACCTAAATGTTCCCCTCCAAGCCACACACCATCCTGACTTGGAACAATACCGTTGTCCCTTCACTGTCGCTGGGTTAAAATTCTATCACTCCCTTCCTTACAGCACTGTGGATGTACCTACACCCCAAAGACTGCAGCAGTTAAAGAAGGCAACTCACACCTTCTCAAAGGCAATCAAGGATGGTCAATAAATCCTGGCCTCACCAGGGACGCCCAGCCCCCATGAATGAATAATAAAAAAAAATCGCTCCTGCCCTTCCTCCTATCACACATATTAACTTTATTTCTTCTTGCCCCCTTCTTTTCATTTTCTCAAAAAAAAATATGTCTAACCGTTTCCAGTTCTGATGAAAGGTCATGGACCTGATATGCTAACTCTGTCTCCAGAGATGCTGTCTGATCTGCTGAGTATTTCCAGCATTTTCTGATTAAAGGTCATTGTTTATTGGGCTGCCTGAGTGTCACATTATCAACAGGGATCCCAGAAAATGACAGTGTTGGCAGAGAGATCCTCAGATCTCTACTTTCATGCTGCATTCCCTTCAGTATTTGGGAGATTCTGAGGAGATCCTGCATGTGTAACATGACTTATACAGGTTCCTTGGTTAGTGTTACCATTTTCAGTATGTTTACGTGTAAGTGCCAATGTTTGCAGGATTGATTAGATCCTGACGGATACAAGAGATTGACACAAATCTCTTCAATCTCCACCATTTAGATTTACAGCACTGAAACAGGACCTTCGGCCCACCGAGTCTGTGCTGATCATTAACCTGCCATTTATACTAATCCTGCACTAAACCCATATTCCTACCACATCCTCACCTGCCCCACTATTCCCAGACCACCTACCTGCACTAGGGGAAAATTATAATGGCCAATTTGCCTATCAACCTGCAAGTCTTTTGCCTGTGGGAGGAAACCGGAGCACCCTAAGAAAACCCACGCAGACACAGGGAGAACTTGCAAACTCCACACAGGCAGTACCCAGAATTGAACCCGGGTCGCTGGAGCTGTGAGGCTGCCGTGCTAACCACTGCACCGCTGTGCCATCTGTATCAGGTCCCTCTGACAACCGGTTGCTGTCAACACCCATGGCTCAGACTGAAATGGTGAGTCTGTGACATCTGAAAAACACACCTCAGGGGGACAAGTCTATCAAACTGGGAAAGGACTGGATGCAGCTGCAGAAACTAAAGAGTGTGTGGCAGTGTTATGGGGGCTGTACCTTGTTTTAAATCTTTTGTCTTGATTGACAATACAGTTTGTGGAATTCCCTCATAAAATGACCATTTCTGGGGTGTTTTTGTTTCATTCTATGTGAGGTCCGGAGGAATTAATCATTTGAATGTTTTCTCCCTGTGATAACTTTATAGTGCCACCCCAGCTGTATTCATTTATTGAGCTGTTTTAGTTCTTCAGCCTCCTTTCATTACGCAGATCTACTTTCATTTGCAGAGAAATCAGGCTAACATTAAATTTTATTTCTTGAGGTACAGTGGACAGCTTATTTTGAAGCAACTGTCTACCTTCCGATACGCTCTTTGAATTGAATGACAGCAAGTTAACCACTGACATTGACACAGGCTGCATTTCCGGTGTTCGGATCACAGAGAGTTAACGCTTTACATTAACACAGGCTCAATCCTCCTGATTGTATTTGATTCTTAACAGTATTCCTGCTTCATTAATCTATACAGGAAACAGCCTCAACATCTCATGGGTTCTTCTATTTTAAATTAAAACCACAGCGAGAATTGATGCATTGGTGTATCTGACTTTGCTCATTGAATTGGACTCAGAGTGATTTTTCATGGCCTGTTGATATTGTGTGTTATACATTTGGAAATTGTACACAGATTACAGATATTCTGTGCTGTGATTCAGTTTTTGTGATAAGAGAAACGTCTATTTGCAGACACTAAGCTGTCAAATATTTCCAATGAATTAATGATATTGACCAGACATTCTTCCCCCGATACTTTGTCCTTCTGGATCTTTAAGCAATTTAAGTTGAAATTCCGAGTTGAAATATCCTGCTGCAGTATCTTGATATTACAGAGCAGCAGGCAAGAAAAACAGAAGCAGAGAATTCACCACAACGCCAGGTGCTTCCTCTCAGTTCAACAGAAAAACACACAGTGACTGTTCTGAGGCTTTGCAGACTGTGAGCTGCTTTTCACATATTTCGGTAATGGAAAGCCGTTCTTGACCTTCCAGAAAACAAATTACTTTTTTTTGTTAGGAACATATCACATCCCTCACTGGAGAATTCACTGGTGAAAATTCACAACTTATGATGACCAGTCAGTGTGTCTGTGCGTTCTGCGTCTCTCGACAGTCTCAATGAGTGATCATATTTCCTCAAGTATTTGGCAGGTTTCCCGATAAAGCTGCACAGTCCTTATATGGAGGGCAGCAGTTTTGAGCGGAATTGCTCAGATACACTCTGCAGCTCCACAGTGGGCAAATACGCAAAACTGAGCAGAAAAGCAGTGATTGTTGTATTGCTGGTAATGGTGATGATGGTAATCGAGGTTATCCTCGACATCATAGCAACATTTGACCAAGTGTGTGCCTAAGGAGATCCCTTCCCTTATCCCATCATATTCCCTTTTGCCAGCATCTCCAAAGTTATTTATCTATTTGTGTAAACATTTATATTCAGTTGCAACCTCACCGCATTTCCCCATGACAGCATCTTCTTTAAAAAGTCAAAATATTGCAGATGCTGGTAATCTAAAACACGAACAGAAAATGTTGGAACTACTTATTAGGCGAGGCAGCATTTTTAGACAGAGAAACAGGCTTCACCTCCTCTGCTGGAGAATTTTCTTCAGAACTGGAAAATGTTGTGCTGAAACAGTGTTTCAGTAAGCACAGAGGCTGGGAAAAGGGGAATGGAGGAAGGAGATAAAGAGAGAAACTGTGATGGGGTGGAAGGCAGTAGTGATTAAATGAAGAGCAGAATCATTACCAGAACCTGCTGTCAAAATAAATGGGGTCAATAGTTCCCACGTGTTTTTATTTTTGAAATTGATGCTGACTCAGGAAAATTGAAACAGTGTCGGAGGCTGAGTATACAGGGGTCAGCTGGGTGTGGGACAGGGAATTATAATGGCATGTGAACGGAAGCTAAAGGACTTAATGACTGCTCAGCAAAGCAATTGCAGAATGTCTGTTTCGTCTCCACAAGGTAGAGGACAATTTATAAGAATGAATAAAATTGAGTCGACAATAAAGTAAAAGTAAATCACTGTTTGTGGGCCAGATGGTTGAAGGAGAGGAGGTGAAAGGGCAGGTAATGCATCTCCAATACTTGCATGGGAAGGTGACATTGGAAGATTAGTGGGTGTTTTGAGTGAAGGAAGATTCGTTCAAGATGTACCTTCAGAATGCTGAAAATGGAGCGGAGGATGGCTGCTGGTAGCATTGTGGTGAAGTTGGCAGATGTGGTGGAGGATAGTTAATTGAATGTAGAGTCTGGTGGAGTGAATGTTGAGGGTAAGGGCAACTTCATTATGGTTAAGGAAGGATGTAAGGAATGATAGTGGAATGGAGAGGTTCAAAGGCCCTTTCAGCCACGGTGGCAAAGAGCCAAATACACCTCATTCTAAAACACACTTCTAACTGGAGAAGAATAATCCTGTTTGCTTTACAATGTTCGTTATATTTCAAGTAAGATGTCCTTCTGATCCAGGCATGGGCTGATAATTGGTCAGTAACATTCGCACCACACACATGCCAGTTAAATACCGTGTCCAACATCAGAGAGTCCAACGACCTCTTCTCGAAATAAAACGACGTTACCATTGCCGAATACCACATCATTAACGTCCTTGGGTTTACCATTGGCCAGACACTTTACTGGACCAGATACTTAAATACTGTGGCTGCAGGAGTAGGTCAAATGCTCGGTATACTACAGACAACAACTCATCTACTGGCTCCACAAAGACATTTCACCATCTACAAAGCACAAGTCAGGAGCTGGTAGAGTACTTCCCACTTGCATGCAGATTGCAGCTTCTACTATTTATAACAATTAGTTGCAGTTTCCATGGAAAACATGCGGTGACAGCACTGCTCTCGGTCCGCTCAGTAATATCAGGCTGCACCTTTCAGTCGCACCAGAAATGGATAGAATTCTGCTCATTGAATATCAGTCCCAGTATTTACGTGGAATGAAGGACTATTTCATTGTGTAGTGCGACATATACCACATTAGTACATAAGTTAAATAAATTGCTGTTGTAATGTGTGAACTGACATGTTGCCACTCCAGATCTATCCAAATGTAATTATCCGTCCAGCTGAAGCGCGGCTGGAATAGATCACTAGGGGGGTGGTGACGGATTCGCATCGGGAATCGACTTTCCGGAGTGGTTATGGATCTCACATTCGCCGCTCTGACTCGGAGATATCAATTTAACATGTAAGCGTCACTCCACAAGGGATCATTACTGGGAAAGGGGTTAACGAGGATTAACTGCAGTCAATGGGAATCAGAGGGAAAAGTCTCCACTGGTGGGAATCATACCTCGCACAAAGGAAGAGGGTTGTGGGTGTTGGATGTCAATCATCTCAGTCTCAAGTCATCAGTGCAGGAGTTCCTCAGGGTAGTGAAGCAGGCCCAACCATCTTCAGCTGTTTCATCAATGACCTTCCCCCATAAGGTCAGAAGTGGATATGTTTGCAACAGAAAAACAATACACTGGGGATTCAACTTGTGAATCTATTCACGAATCCATTCAGAAAATGAGGTGTGAAATCGTTTAGTGCTTCTTCTGCACCCCCTAAAAGTGAGCACTATATTATGGAGTTATTCTGTTTAGAGAAGTTCAGAAAAAGCATAAAAAATGGTTTAACCTTGAATTCCACTGATGTAGTCTGGGACAGACCATAGTAAAGGAGAAGGTGGAAAGCAAGATCAGCAACTTCTTATTTATGTTGTGTCTTTACATAGTTAAAATATCCAATTCATATTCTCGAACGCAATTTGATAGCGAGCAGCGTTAACAGATATTATGGCAGATGACCAAATGCTTCGTCATGGTGGTAAGCTGTTAGGAGCATCTTAAAGGAGGAAAAAGATGCAGAGAGGCAGAGGTTTATAGAGGGAATTCCAGAATTTAGGATCTTGGCAGATGAATACAAGATCACCAGCGTTGATTAAATTTTGGAAAGCTCAACATTCCGGAATTGAAGGAGCACAAATATCTCACAGGGCTGAAAGAGATTACAGAGGTAGGGAGGGAAGAGGTCATGGAGAGATTAGAAAATTAGCGTGGGAATTTCAATATTGTTAAGGTGCACGACCAAAAGCTAATGCCAGTGCAGCAGTGATGGGTGAACGGGACATGCTGTAAATTGTTGATGGACAGCAGAGGTTTGGATGTCCTCAGGTTAACTGAGGATGCAAAGAGGGAGGCTGGCCAGGACTACATTGGAATATTCAAGTCAAAAGGTGAATATGGGGCAATAAATGCTGCACTCTCTGGATGAAAATGAATTGTCAGTTAAAAGAAAAGAGAAAGAAGAGATTCATTATAAATTCCAATTCAAGAATATAATCTAAAACCAAACGGAATGCAGAGTGTAGAGGGAGAAATAGAAAAAGCATACAAGAAGGGCAAAGAGACAGTATAGAAAAGGATAGCAGCTAACAGTAAAGAGGATAACAAATCTTGTAAAACGTATAAAAGTAAAAGTGATAGTTAAAGGAATGGTGGGGCTCATTATGGAGAAACAAGATCTCTGCTTCCCTCTCCATTAATTTCAGCCTCTTCTTTTGTAAAGGTTGGAGATAACAAAAGCTCTGACCACAATGTTTCAATCCTCCTTGTATATCGCACTGGGGCCAGAGGACTGGAATTGGGAAAATGTTAGACTCCTTTTCAAAACAAGAGATGGTAAGCCTTGTGACTGCTGGCTAATCGGTCTAATCACAGTGAAAGTTGTGAGATCGAATAGAGGCCTTCATCAAGGACAAACTTTCTTCTCACTTGCAGAAGCATGTGGTAAGATGAGAAAACCATCACAGATTTGTTGAAGGCCAATCGTGTGTAACTAACCTGATTGAGTTCTTTAATCAAGTAAGAGACTGAAGTAGGCCTTGTGTATGTAACCTCATAACAGACCTATTCAGAAAATATGAATGCATATTATTAAAGGGACGATGCCAACTTGGGTAGTCGATTGGGTAAGAGATATGAGGCAGAGAGCAGTTGTGAATGGATGTTTCCCCGACAAGAGAGAGAGGGGCTGCACAGGGGTTGGTTTTAGGTCTGTTGTTTTTCTTTCTACATATAAATGACATAGACTTGGGTTTAGAATGTATAATTTTGACATTTGTGGATAGTGAAAAACATGGCTCTGTCGCAAATCGTGAATATTATAATAGCAGAGATCAGGCGAGACAGTCTGCTGAAATGGGCAGATCAACGGTAGATGCAATTTATTGTCGTCATTGGGAAAACATTATTAGAATTAGAACAATAGAACATTACAGCGCAGTACAGGCCCTTCGGCCCTCGATGCTGTGCCGACCTGTGAAACCATCTGACCTACACTATTCCATTTTCATTCATATGTCTATCCAATGACCACTTAAATGCCCTTAAAGTTGGCGAGTCTACTACTCTTGCAGGCAGGGCGTTCCACGCCCCTACAACTCTCTGAGTAAACAAACTACCTCTAACATCTGTCCTATATCTATCACCCCTCAACTTAAAGCTATGTCCCCTCGTGTTTACTATCACCATCCGAGGAAAATGTCTCTCACTATCCACCCTATCTAACCCTCTGATTATCTTATATGTCTCTATTAAGTCACCTCTCCTCCTCCTTCTCTCCAACGAAAACAACCTCAAGTCCCTCAGCCTTTCCTCGTAAGACCTTCCCTCCATACCAGGCAACATCCGAGTAAATCTCCTCTGCACCCTGTCCAAAGCTTCCACATCCTTCCTATAATGTGGTGACCAGACCATCATGCAATACTCCAGGTGCAGCCTCACCAGAGTTTTGCACAGCTGCAGCATGACCTCGTGGCTCCGAAACTCGATCCCCCTACTAATAAAAGCAAACACACCATATGCTTTCTTAACAGCCCTATTAACCTGGGTAGCAACCTTCAGGGATTTATGTACCTGGACACCAAGATCTCTCTGTTCATCTACACAACCAAGGATCTTCCCATTAGCCCAGTACTCTGCATTGCTGTTACTCCTTCCAAAGTGAATCACCTCGCACTTTTCCGCATTAAACTCCATTTGCCATCTCTCAGCCCAGCTCTGGAGCCTATCTATGTCCCTCTGTACCCTACAACATCCTTCAGCACTATCCACAACACCACAGACCTTCGTGTCATCCGCAAATTTACTAACCCACCCTTCTACACCCTCTTCCAGGTCACATAAAAATGACAAACAGCAGTGGCCCCAAAACAGATCCATGCGGTACACCACTAGTAACTAAACTCCAGGATGAACATTTGCCATCAACCACCACCCTCTGTCTTCTTTCAGCTAGCCAATTTCTGACCCAAAGCTCTAAATCACCTTCAACCCCATACTTCCGTATTTTCTGCAATAGCCTACCATGGGGAACCTTATCAAACGCCTTACTGAAATCCATAGACACCA
The DNA here is from genome assembly GCF_036365525.1 of Heterodontus francisci. NCBI lineage: Eukaryota > Metazoa > Chordata > Chondrichthyes > Heterodontiformes > Heterodontidae > Heterodontus > Heterodontus francisci. The sequence goes on along the minus strand of NW_027141749.1, from coordinate 1,835,418 downwards.
CATCCACTGTTTTACCCTCATCCACCTGTTTGGTCACCTTCTCGAAAACCTCAATAAGGTTTGTGAGGCACGACCTACCCTTCACAAAACCGTGCTGACTATCGCTAATGAACTTATTCTTTTCAAGATGATTATAAATCCTGTCTCTTATAACCTTTTCCAACATTTTACCCACAACCGAAGTAAGGCTCACAGGTCTATAATTACCAGGGCTGTCTCTACTCCCCGTCTTGAACAAGGGGACAACATTTGCTTTCCTCCAGTCTTCTGGTACTATTCCTGTCGACAATGACGACATAAAGATCAAGGACAAAGGCTCTGCAATCTCCTCCCTGGCTTCCCAGAGAATCCTAGGATAAATCCCATCTGGCCCAGGGGACGTATCTATGTTCACACTTTCCAAAATGGCTAACACCTCCTCCTTGTGAACCTCAATCCCATCTAGCCTAGTAGTCTGAATCTCAGTATTCTCCTCGACAACATTTTCTTTCACTACTGTAAATACTGACGAAAAATATTCATTTAACGCTTCCCCTATCTCCTCTGATTCCACACACAACTTGCCGCTACTATCCTTGATTAGCCCCAATCTAACTCTGGTCATTCTTTTATTCCTGACATACCTAAAGAAAGCCTTAGGGTTTTCCTTGATCCTATCCGCCAATGACTTCTCGTGTCCTCTCCTTGCTCTTCTTATCTCTCCCTTTATGTCCTTCCTGGCTAGCTTGTAACTCTCAAGCGCCCTAACTGAGCCTTCACGTCTCATCCTAATATAAGCCTTCTTCTTCCTCTTGACAAGCCCTTCAACTTCTTTAGTAAACCACGGCTCCCTCGCTCGACAACTTCCTCCCTGCCTGACAGGTACATACTTATCAAGGACACGCAGTAGCTGCTCCTTGAATAAGCTCCACATTTCGTTTGTGCCCATCCTCTGCTGTTTCCTTCCCCATCCTATGCATCCTAAATCTTGCCTAATTGCATCATAATTTATTTTCCCCCAGCTATAATTCTTGCCCTGCGGTATATACCTGTCCCTGCCCATCGCTAAGATAAACCTAACCGAATTGTGATCACTATCACCAAAGTGCTCACCTACATCTTAATCTAACACCTGGCCGGGTTCATTACCCAGTACCAAATCCAAAGTGGCATCGCCTCTGGTTGGCCTGTCTACATACTGTGTCAGAAAACCCTCTTGCACACACTGGACAAAAAGTGACCCATCTAAAGTACTCGAACTATAGTATTTCCAGTCAATATTTGGAAAGTTAAAGTCCCCCATAACAACTACCCTGTTACTCTCGCCCCTGTCGACAATCATCTTCGCTATCCTTTCCTCTGCATCTCTGGAACTATTCGGAGCTCAAAAGAAGACTCCCAACAGGGTGACCGCTCCTCTCCATTTTCTAATCTCGGCCCATACTACCTCAGTAGACGAGTCCTCAAACGTCCTTTCTGCCGCTGTAATACTCTCCTTGATTAACAATGCCACACCCCTCCCTCTTTTACCATCTTCTCTGTTCTTACTGAAACATCTAAATCCCGGAACCTGCAACATCCATTCCTGCCCCTGCTCTACTCATGTCTCCGAAATGGCCACTACATCGAGATCCCAGGTACCAACCCATGCTGCAAGCTCACTCACCTTATTCCGGATGCTCCTGGCGTTGAAGTCGACACACTTTAAACCAAGTTCTTGCTTGCCAGTTCCCTCTTGCGTCCTTGTAACCTTATGCCTGCCCTCACTACTCTCAACATCCTGTACACTGGAACTACAATTTAGGTTCCCATTCCCCTGCTGAATTAGTTTAAACCCACCCCCAAAGAACACTAACAAATCTCCCCCCCTAAGATATTGGTACCACTCTGGTTCAGGTGAAGACCATCCTGTTTGTAGAGGTCCCACCTACCCCAGAGAGAGCCCCAATTATCCAGGAAACCAAAACCCTCCCTCCTACACCATCCCTGCAGCCACGTGTTCAATTCCTCTCTCTCCCTATTCCACACTTCGCTATCACGTGGCACGGGCAACAACCCAGAGATAACAACTCTGTTCTCACTCTAAGCTTCCACCCTAGCTCCCTAAATCTCTGCCTTAAATCCCCATCTCTCTTTCTACCGATGTCGTTGGTGCCTATGTGGACCATGACTTGGGGCTGCTCCCCCTCCCCCTTAAGGATCCCAAAAACTCTATCCGTGATATCACGAACCCTGGCACCTGAGATGCAACACACCAACCGTGAGTCTCTCTCGTTCCCACAGAACCTCCCTCTGTTCCCCTAACTATGGAGTCCCCAATGACTAATGCTCTGCTCCTCTTCCCCTTCCCTTCTGAGCAACAGGGACAGACTCTGTGCCAGAGGCCTATACCCCATTGTTTACCCCTGGTAAGTCGTCCCCCGCAACAGTATCCAAAACGGTATACCTGTTGTTGATGGAAACGGCCACAGTGGATCCCTGCACTGCCTGCTGGCTCCCTCTCCTTCCCCTGACGGTAACCCATCTACCTACTTATTTTACCTGAGGTGTGACTACCTCCCCATAACTCCTCTCAATATCCCCCTCCGCCTCCCGAATGATCCGAAGTTCATCCAGCTCCAGCTCCAGTTCCCTAACGCGGTTCTCGAGGAGCTGGAGTTGGGTGCACTTCCCGCAGATGCAGTCAGCAGGGACACTCTTGGCGACCCTTACCTCCCACATTCTGCAGGAGGAACATACAACTGCCTTAACCTCCATTCCCACTATTCTAAATTCCCAACAAATCTACTGAAAAACCAAAAAAAAAAGTCAAAACTTGTTAGCTTAGTAATCCGACGGACAGAACCTTTTAAATATAAAGCTTACCTTATCAACACACCAGAGTCCTTTTTTTTGGTTAGAGGAGGAGGGTGGGTGGGAGACACTACACGTGTAGTGTCTCGGGAACAGCCACCGCCCAAATATATAGTTTTTACTTCCCCATCAGTCCCCTGGTCCTCCGAAAACAAAAGGGAATTAACTTTTAACTTACACTGAAACTGACCTCCCAGCTGCAAGTTCGCTCCGTACCTCCGCTTCTGTCAAAGCTGCTGCAACCAAAACTAAAGGAAAGTGATTTTAAACCGCCCAAATATATATATTATGTCAGTATAATTAATATAAATGGTACAATTTTCAGGGGAGGCAAGAAAAGAGGGATCCAAGGAATGCATATCCATAAATCCTTGAGGTTTGCAGGAAAAGTAGAGAAGCTGACTGAGTAAGTGTATGGGATACTTGTTTTGAAAATGGCGTTATTGAATTCAAATATAAAGGAAATCAAGTTAAGCCTTTCCAAATCAATTTTTATGACTCAGCTGGCATCCTGTGTGCAATTTCCGGCACGAATACCTTGGAAGAATGTCAAGACCCTGGAAAGGGTAAAGAGGAGGATTAATAAGAAGACACCATGGGTGAGGCAATTTAGTTACGTGGAGAGAATGGAGGAGCTTGGATTTCCCGTATTCGAGCAGAGAAGTGGGATAGAAACATAGAAATTAGTAGCAGGAGTATGCTATTCGTCCCTTTGAGCCTGCTTCGCCATACATAATCAAGATTGGGGATCCAACTCAGTAACCAGTTCCCAATTTCGCCCCATACCCTTTGATCCCCTTTGACGCAAGAGCTATATCAAACTCCTTCTGGAAAATATAAAATGTTTTGGCCTCAACTGCTTTCTGTGCTAGTGAATTCCACAGGCTCACCACTCTCTGGGTGAAGAAATTACTCCTCACCACAGTCCTGAAATGTTTGCCCCAAATCCTTAACAATGACCCTTGTTTCTGGACTCCCCCACCATTGGGAATATCCTTCCTGCATCTACCCTGTCAAGTCCTGTTGGAACTGTATCGGTTTCTACGATATTTCCCCTCACTCTTCTTAACGCCATCGAATATAATCCTAACCGACTGAATCTCTCCCCAAACGTCAATCCCGCCATTCCAGATCTAACAGAGCTCAAAAGAATGAAGGGTTATGATCGAGTGAGAATGCGGAGATTATTTCGTCTCTCATCTCAGGTTTGTCATCGGAGGTTATGGGCAGGATTTTACTGCCCTCAGAGGCGTGATTGGAAGCCAGGAGGGGTGGGGAGGGGGCACGGAGAAAGACAGCGGCTGGCCGAGAATGTGGCAGGATTGAGATCGCCACTCCATCGTCCCGTGTACTCGATGGGGTGGAGGGTGTTGACGGGGGAAGGGGGGGGGTTGGTTGGATAGACCAACAACAGTCTTCCCACCCAGTGGCAGACTGAGGATCTTAAGTGGCCTATTATGGGACAATTATGAGATCATTCCACCACCGCTGCAATCTTACCAGCAGTGAGTTCCTCCACCACATGGAGAGGACACCTTCCAAAACGAAGCACTCTCCCTGTGACCTTGTGGGTGGGGAGGGGCGTTACGTCCTTGTGGGTAATTTGTGGCCCACAATGAAAGCCATCAAAAACCATTTCATTCCTCGGGACCTCCCTCCTCCTGCACCACAAGAACACCGCCCAGGCCCCCTCACCGGGGCCTTACGGACTGGCCCCAGTGACCCCGTCTCATCTACCTTTTCTCTTGGCTTCGACAGCTGTGCCTGGGACCGAGGCTTTCCATAGAACCGGCAAAATAACCAGAGAGGTAACGAAGATACATTTCTTCACACAGAGGCTTGTTATGATCGGGAAAGCACGACCTGAAAAAGTGATGAAATCAGATTCCAGAGGAATTCATAAAGGGTATTAAACAAGGGCTTGCAGTGCAATAATTTGCAGGATTACGAGAAAAAGGTACATATGTGACAATAAATTAGACAGCTCTTTCAAAGGGACGATTCTGACTCAAGTAGCCGACTGGCCTTTCCTGTTCATCTGTGATTCTATGATCTGGACGTCAGATCAGTGATTCATTTACTTTTCACACTGTCGCACGTCATTGTCCTCGCAGGATAGGCTGTTAGTTGGAACCTGCGTTCATTTTATCCATTAATGGTCACATTTCTTCTCATTGGTGTATTTTACCAGACGGTAATTCATGGTTCACACAAGTCAAAATCTATTGGTTATTTGGAAGGAAACATTGGTTTCTGTCGAAACTTCTGTCAAGTAATTAATTTCCACAACATCCAGAGTTTCAGAAGCTGCTGGAAGGAGCTCTCAGCGTCTGACAACAGCGTTCGGTTAATGTTCTGTTCACATCGCTGTACCTGGCGCCACAACGATGCTGCGGTCCCTCTTGACCCTGTCTCTACTGCAGCTTTTGAACTGTGAGTTACGGATTATTGAATGCATTATGTTATTTACCGATACACTGATTATTATTACAAGATGTGCATCATTAATCTAATTATCATCTTTAGCACAGAACACATTCAGGTGATGTAGAAAGTAAATAATGCTTTATGCATTTTAATTTTCTTGTGTCGAGTTTAATGAAATATCGGAACGTGTTTGTGGCTTTTTACCTGCCGCTCGTACAGACCGAATAGATTGGCGTTGAAAACCTAATGGATCTATTTCAGCAGGGTCTGTTAGAAAAAGAGCCGCATCATTGTTAGAATAGAATCTGTCAGTGTCTGGGATCAATTTACAGGAAACGGATCTATTTTATTTACAGTTGTCATTCATTGGGATGGTATGAAATGGATACTGAAATGGTTTACATAATTTGTAGAAGTTTCATTTGATACAAATTATGGATTGATTGTTTTCGTTTTAAGTTCTATCAACTACAAATAGGAATAAACCACCATTTATATAAAAATGTCTTGCATTTATGTAGCGCATTTCACGACGTAAGGACGTCCCAAAGAACTTTACTGTCAATTAGGTACTGTTTTGTAGTGTTGTCCATACTGTAATGTCGGAAACGTGGCAGCCAATTTGCACAGAGCAAGCTCCAACAAACAGCAATGTGATAATGACCAGAATACTTTTTTTGCTTTGTGATGTTAGTTGAGGGATCAACATTCGTCAGAGTGCTAGGAATAATTCCCCTGCCCTTCCTCCAAATAGTGCACCTGAAAGGCCGACGGAGCCTCGGTTTAAAATCTCCTCCGATGGAAAGCACCTTGGACAGTGCAGCACACCCTCAGTACTGCACTGGATTGGCAACCCAGATTTTGCACTCAAGTCTCTGGAATTAGACTTGCACCCACCATCTCCTGACTCAGAAGCGAGAGTGCTAGCAATTGAGCTATTGCTGATAGTAATATTGTTTTGGTGACAGTAAATGAGTTTGGAATATTCTACATCTAATTAACGGGTATTTTAAATTCCCAGTTGAATTTGTGACGAACACAAAGACCGTGGCAGTTTGTTTTATTCTTCCCCCTGCGTTTCTTACACAGACACAGCCAGCTGGAATTTAATTTCTAATCTGATCATTTAAAGCGAGCCTGATAGAAGCAGAGCGCCATCTTTGTTTGAATAGATTGTATTAGAGTCTGGGTGTAAGTTATCTCACTGCGTGCAGAACACCAGTCAAACGTACATGTACTGCTGACATTAACCGCCACACACATTTCTGTCACAGATATTTCTCAATATAAGTGTTGTCTGCTCTCCTCGTGGCACAGTTCATGAAATTAAGCATTTCTGAATAGTTTGTTCAGTATTGAAGTGCTATATTAAATCTATAACAACCACTCAACTGGAGATGGAACCAATAGTATTCAATTCGGTTTCATTATTAGTATAATTATCAAGTGCACTCTGCAAAAAATGATGTTACTGAAAGTTCCTAAATCGTTAGAGAATTTGCTTTGTAGTATTGACCAGTTAATGATGATCTTCAGAATTAGTCTCTTTGATATTAAATACATTATTCTATTCCCTCCATTTATATGTACAGTGCCTAAAGATAGTTAAGTTTTCCCAATCACATATTTTTACAGTGTCATGTAGTGTGTAATGAATTAGCGATATTGTTCTTTATTATTGCTCCAACGGCTCGATGTTTGTTGTTTTATTCCACTGGTGATTCCATTCTGTTTCTCATTATTTCCCGTGTGTGTTTGGTTACATTTATTAATATCTCTCTATTCAAACTTTGTTGGTTTACAGACAGGACAATGTAGTCCCAGTGATATCAGATACTTTATGTATCTAACGAATTATATTTCCATGAGTATTAATTATTTGGATCGTAAAATCCTGTTTTGTTGATTATTGAAAGAATATTCATTTAAGCCACATAAAGATAAACAATGAAGTGCATATGACTCCCTGTATCCTTTTCTCCAATCGCTGGCTGCTCAGAATCATTTTTAAAAGGCAGGCATGCTTTATGACAAAAAACAATGTTGTTCATTGCGATCATATGAAGCGAATATTACAATAGTGTATCTCGTTTGTAGAATTCACACTGAATACGGATATTGGGCTGTTGGTTTGATTTAACATTTCATCAATATTAAATGGGGAACAATTAACCATTCTTTCGCTCTCAGAAAACAGTTTCTCACTGTTTCCAGTGCGGGTTTGGTTACATTTCTTAATGTCTAACGACGACAAATGCTGGTTTACGACAGTGAAACGCTCCCTAAATGTTATTACATACTTACGTGATGAATGTCCTTTTGTTTTTGCAAAAGGGATTGTATTCTAAAATCCTGATTTTGAAGGTAATTTAAGAATACTTTCTGTGAGCCATAGAATGGAGAGAAAGTATGAAATGTAGCTGATCGCTGAATCTATTTCTTTTTCGCAATCGGCTGCTGATCAAAATCAATTTGTAGGAAATGTGCATATTTATTTTAATTTGTCATTTATTGAGATCGGTGTATATTGTATAAAGTGAGTATTGGAACAGTTTCCTTAATTTATAAATTTATGATTCAATACATTTAGTTCTCTTTGATTTTAAGTTCATCAAATTCAAATAGGGAACTGTTTTCCATTTTTGTCGCTGACAGCAAAAACTGGTCTTATATTTGTCATCTGATTAACATTTCATTACATTTCCAGAGGAGATTTGAGTTAAATTTAGTTTTATTACCAAAATTGAACATAAATGCTGCAAGCGTTGGTTTTATGTTGTTTACTATGGCTCTCGTACAGACGCAGCAGACTGGAATTAAAATTCTAATCAGGCGTTTAAAACGGAGACTCCTGGAAGTAGAAAGTGTTCAGTGTTACAATCGAGTGTATGGGAGTCAGAACTGCAGAATACTGGGATCTGCATCTAGCCGACTGATCTCACATTGAGATTTCTGTCCCCGGAATTTCTCAGTGAAGTGTCGTGTGATACAGAGAATTAGATTAAGTAGTTTGTACAGCATTTGAAATATTCAGAAAGGACAATAAATATTGTTTAATATATTAACTGGAGGTGGAACCAATTTTGCTACATTTGTACTGATTTTTAATAGAGTTATCAATTACACCCTCCAGAAATGATGCTACTGATTTCAGGGGGATTCGCTGTATGAACAGTTTTATTTAGTCACCGACAATCTTCAAAACTATACCTTTTTACATTAAATCATGATTTCTATTTCATACATTTATGTGCATGGTGTTGTGTAATTGTTAGTGTTTCTCAGAATCTTTCTGCATGAGTCACCCATTTGATGTAGTATTTAATATCCAGATGTGTTTCTGAATCTCTTTCCACATGTCCCATACTTTTTGTATCGTGCGATGCAGTGTTTAATGGAAGATCTGGAGTTGTTTCCCAATCTCTGGGGAAAGGTGGGAAAGTGGAGATGGGGCAGCAGATCAGCCATGATCTTATTGAACGGCGGAGTGGTCTGGGTAGGCAGTATGGCCGATTCCTACTCCTATTAAATTATTTAATGTCCTTCCACATGCCCACACTCTGGTCACCTGTGGAACAAATCCTGAATTCGTTTGCATATTTAAATTCAGCAGGCAGTGCCCAGAACAATTTGCCTCATTACTGTAAATGTTCGATACGTGCTTGGTTATTTCTAACCATGGTAACGTTTCTTCAGGCACTAGTTCATGTGTTGTAGACATTTTTTTAAAAGTTACTGATAATGCCATTGACGCACAGAATCCGCATTGTTTGATTTGAGTTCCTTCAGTCTGGCGCTTTGCTTGTGTTTGTAAACTGCACGAACTGTAATTTTATCAATTAATTTGCTTCTGAAATCCACAAGAGCTCACCTAATTGCGAAAGTTGTGCAGATTGGACCTAACATAGCTTGTTATAATATAATTATATTGATTCTTGTCGCACCTAATAATTTGCCGTGAGAAGCATGTACTTATAAGCTCTCTGTATTGACAGCATTTTGTCACCCTTAAACCACCCCTGTCCCTCGCTTTGTAACTCATTCAACAGTTTAAATTCTGGGCTTTGAGTATCCCACGTTTGTCCCATTTAAGTTTACCAGCTTTGAGTTTATTGTTATTTATAATTAATATTTCTCTATCATTCGTTGTGGCAGTACGGTGCAAGTTACCAGAATGTATAAAGTGTTAAAATAACTGAACAGTTTGGCACCAAACCCATTAGCCTAAACATCAGGGAGGTAACCGTGCGACTCCTGAAATCTGAGGCGTTGGTAACGGCGCGTTACCATAGACAGTGAGAGCAGGAAAAACGGGTGGGCGGGACTGTCCATGCCAGGATAACAGCAGCAGAGTTTTAGATCAGTTGAAGCTTAGCTAGGGTAGGAGGCCGGCCCAAAGAGTGCGAGAATAGTGGGTATATTCTGTGTAGATAGAGATGATTTGGAAAACGGTACACAAAGGAATGCATTCATACATTTTCAAGAGCAACAATGAGAGATGTTAGAAACTGTGTGGAAGCAATGGAGGAATCAGCAGGTATGAGAAGTAGTGTAGATAAATGGCAAAATGGTAATGATTGAGAAAGGGGACAGACTGAAAATTTCTCTGAGACAGTAAGAGATAAACCTGACGAATAGGCAAGCATGGGAGTCTCGGTGACATATTGTTTAGATTCATTTTCGGGATATGAGTTCACTGACCAGGCAGAATTCACTGAACAACCCGACTAAGCCAGAGGGAATGGCGGGGTGGTTTCTTGAATCACCGTGGTCATTTTGGCGATATTTTTATGCACCCATTTACTGTCCATCCCAAATTTCCCTTGGAAGGTGTGCATCGACTTACTCCTTGAACCACTGGATTATCTGGTAAAAGAAAATCCGGCCTGTCATGGGTGGTTACAGGCTGAAATGATAAATGCAGGAAGTGTACAATAAATTACTGATTGGATTGAAGAGGATTCACGGACCCGATGGAAGCACTGGAATTGGTCACTGGAGAAGGAGAATTTGTGGGAGCTGACGACTATCATGGAAAGTTGGTAGGAATGCTGAGTCTCCATGACTGGGCAAAAGTCACACACTATTTACATTGCTTAACTAGGAGCATCAAGGGACCAGTGAGATTATAGTTGGGCAACTGTAACTCATTCAACATTTCTCAGTAAGCACAGCTGAGGACAGGAATCGGTATCCCATTCTCCATAATATATTAGCAGAGTATACAAAGATGCAACGAAACATGGGAGATATATTATCACCAGGATAGGATAGGAAAACACCTGGAGATCTGTAAGACACATTGTCATCAGGGAGATTGGGATGAGCTCAACACACCGTCTATAGAATATCATGTCGAGTATAGTAAAAACACCTGGAGATCTGCGAGACACATTGTTATCAGGGAGATTGACTACAGGTCAAACGACTGACTGCATTTTTAAAAAGCAGAAATGATTAAACAGTAAACGGGAGGACCATTGATTGAACATCATTAACGGGTAAAAGAATAGGGCACGTTGGCGAGGGCAGGTTACAAGAGAGTCAGAACAGCAGGAACTTCGTAAGAAACAGTCAGCACGGAGTGAGGAGACTGACAGGCCGTTCATGTTGTTTTGTTTTGTTTGAAGAAGCTATATATTTTACTGAACAGCAGAAAGGTCCAATTACACCTTTATAGAAACTTTGAAAGCTGCAGGTGGGATACTCTGCAGGAAATTAAAAGGCATCGAAATCGAACACAGGATCGGAATATCTTTAATTTAATGTAAGCGTTCTCATTCCTTCCCGAACTTTAGATCGGAATGCTGAATACACTGAGAGTACCACCAGCAGTGGGTTTGAATGCAGGTCCATCACCACCTTCTTCTCAGGGCACCTACACACGGATCATCAATGGTCAGAGCACCATCAGCTCAAATTTACTGGGCGATGGGGAAAGGGAGTGGTACTAATTAGACACCTCTTACAAAGGGACAGCATAGGCACCAGGGGCGAATGGCGTCCCTCTGTGCTGTTTCATTGTGAGATTCTATAAGGAGAGGACCATTACCACTGCCTTCTCAGAGCTCCTTCACACTGGTAATACATGGAGGCCACCTACCATCTCCACAAGGAGAGAGTGTATCCGGGTGTCATTTTGTGTGTATGTGAAAACAATTCTGGATACATTTTGGCCCATTACCAATATTAATTTGTTGCAGAAATTGTATTTTCGGTTTTAAGGAATGAAATCACAGATCCCGTATACTTGTTTGTGTAAAGTGACCGGAATAATGATCCTGCAGTTAGTTGTATTTGTGTATTTTCTTTCTGACATTTCCATTCATTTCTTGTCCCAGTGAACTCTAATTGTTAACTTCTCATTTCAGGCAGACCTGGGAACAGTCAGGCTGACCCGTCAGGTAATCGCCCTATATTTTCACACTGTCTACTCTCTCTCTCTGCTCTAATCCATCCCATTAAATATTCAGTTTGAGCGACAATCTCAGTACCAGCGGATTAACGCGTTGCCTGCTTGCTAGTCAGGAAGAGAGTGTGTCCCTCACAGTGTGACAAAATATTTGTAATTCTAGCTGAGAGATGAATGCTGCTTTCGTGCAGAGGGACAATAACTGAGAGTCTCTGAAGAGCAGAGTGTGAAGGATCAGCTCCACTGACACTGTTACCTAGCTGAGAGATGACTGCTGTCTCCATGTGGAACATAGAGCATAGAATGTAGAACAGTACAGCACAGTACAGGCCCTTTTGTCCACGATGTTGTGCCGAACATTTAACCTACTCTAAGATCAAACTAACTACCTACCCTGCATTCTAATATCGTCCATGTACCTATCCAAGAGTCGCTTAAATGCCCCTAATTTATCTGCTTCTACTACCACCGCTGGCAGCGCATTCCACGCACCCACCACTCTCTGTGTAAAGAACCTCCCTCTGACATCTCCCCGAAACCTTCCTCCAATCACCTGAACATTATGCCCCCGGTGATAGACCCATGTAGAGGGACAATAACTGAGGGTCTCTGAGGAGCTGAGAGTGAAGGATCAGCTCCACTGACACTGTAACCTCGCTGAGAGATGACTGTTGTCTTCATGTGGAAGGACAATAACTGTGGGTCTCTGAAGAGCAGAGTGTGAAGGATCAGCTCCACTCACTCTGTTACCGAGCTGAGAGATGACTGCCGTGTTCATGTGGAAGGACAATTACTGAGGGTCTCTGAAGGGCAGAGTGCGAAGGATCACCTCCACTCACACTGTTGCTGTTACAAAGGTCCACCTCACCAATCTGCGCCGACATCGAGATCACATGACCATCCAACCCGTCTTTACTGGTTGTGCTGTGTGAGGGTGCAATTTCCTCTGCTCTTTCCTGGTGCTGGGATTTCACTGCCTTCCTCCAATCAGTACTGATCACGTAAACATGTAATGATTACAGCCACGCCCATCTCCCCACTTCTGCAAGTTAAGTATATTCTGAGCCCGTCGCCACACGGATCCCATTGTAGCCGCTGGGTTGGTGGAAATATCCGGCTGTCTCCCGGTTCCCTGCTCGTTTGCACCGTTCCCTCGTATTTCCCTCTCCTTTTTCATGTATAATATTTACTCCGGATTTTATGAGGGTTTGGGGCACAGACTGATGTTCCTATCAGTTAATGCCTGGTGAATGGGGAGGGTCCTGCGCTGGAAACCTGTGGGTTTAACGCACTATAAGCGCTTGATGATATTTCTGATATTTTACAGAGACGGTGAAGCTGAGACTGGTGAATGGGGGCAGTCGGTGCGCTGGGAGAGTTGAGATTCACTACAGGGGACAGTGGGGAACTGTGGCTGCCCTTCCCTGGGACCTGCCGGACGCCGCTGTTGTGTGTCGGGAGCTGGGCTGCGGGACCGCGGTCTCTGGACCAGGTGGAGCTCACTTTGGGGAAGGGTCCGGACCCAATGTGACGTTGTTTGTACAGTGCAGCGGGACCGAGGCCACTCTGCGGGACTGCCAGTCACTTCCATGGAGTGACTATACCCTGCCACACTCTAGTGATGCCGGCGTCATCTGCTCAGGTAAATATCTTTCCCAGTCTCTCATCTCCCGCCATGGCTGATAGAACCTGGGAAGAAGTGAAAGTAAAACAATCCGGGATGTTCAGAACCCGGAAAGTCAGACGAGAATAATTCCAGTAATCTCCGGTTTGAATTAATGTTAATATTAGGATCACTGTCTAAAGGTTTATCATTAGTACTATATTTAAGAAACATTCTCCACCGGGAGTAGCAAATAGCTGATACATTTACAATTCAGACACAGCAGTTTCCATTGAGATTTTCCCGAAGGTCGCAGTGAATGATCTGAACTGCTGGAAATGTCACAATCTCGATCTAACTCTCTATTCATCAACCCAGCAGCCGCTACCGGGCATGCACTGTCAGCCCGGCTGTCCGCCTGCACTGATCGCTTGGCATCATATCTGATATATTACACAGCTTGCGAAGCTGAGACTGGGGAGCTGGGAGAGGGAGGATGGTTTCTCAGCCTCGGGGAGCCTGAGTAATGGGTCCGCAGTTATTGTTTGTATTACAAGAGGAAACTGCGCTGTAAGATCCCACCGCTTCCCAACATTTAAATGCTGGGAAATATTGAGAAAGTAAAATGCACAGAATATGAAACAGAAGAGCTAAGATTGTACAGGAAGCAGTTGCAACGATTAATCTCAACACCGTTAAACTATTCGAAGAAAAGCGGCGACTTTTCCTGAAATCCTGGCCACTTATTGTAAAGAGGATAGTGATGGACTTCAAGAGGATAAAGCAAGATTGGTGAAATGGGCGGACAGGTGGCAGATGAAATTTAATGCAGGAAAGTGGGAACTGATACATTCTGGTTGGAACAAGGAGGAGGGGCAATATCACAGAATCACAGAACTGTTTCAGTGCAGAAGGGGGCTATTCGGCCCATCATGTCTGCATGGGCTCTCTGAAACAGAAATTCACTCAGTTCCATTCCCCTGCCTTCTCTCCATAAATCTGCACATTCTGCCTTTTCGTATAACTGTCGAATTCCCTTTTGAATGCTTAAACTGAACCTGCCTCCACCACGTTCTCAGGCAGTCATTCCCGATCTGAAACACTCTCTGCATGAAAACGATTTTCCTCATGTCACTTTAGCTTTTTGTTAACCAAATACTTTAAATCTGTGCCCTCTCCTTCTCGATCCGTTCACCAGTGGAAACAGTTTCTCTCTATCTACTCTGTCCAGAATCCTCATTATTTTGAATACCTCTAACAAATCACCTCTCCGCCTTCTTCTCTGCGAGGAAAACAGTCCAAACTTCTCCAATCTATCTTCATAAGTGAAATTACTCATCCCTGTACCATTCTCATGAAAAGTCTCTGTACTCTCTCCAATGCCCTCATATCTTTCCTCAAGTGCAGCGTCTAGAACTGGACACAATACTCCAGCTGAGGCCGAACTAGTATCTTGTACAATTTCAACATATTTTCTTTGCTCTTGTACGCTATGCACATATTAATAAAGCCTAGGGCAGTGTACACTTTATTGAACGCTCTCTCAACCTAGGCTGCCACCGTCAATGGCTTATGCACTATTAAACCAAGGTCCCTCTGCTCCTGTAACCCCTTCAGAATTGAACCCTTCATTTTATATTTTATCTCCATGTCATTCCGACCAAAATGAATCACTTCACATTTCTCTGCATTGAACTTCATCCCCCAACTGTCTGCCCTTTCCACCAACTTGTCAATGTCCTTTTGAAGATCTGCACTATCCTCCTCACAGTTCACAATGCTTCCAAGGTTTGTATCATCTGCAAACTTTGAAATTGTGCTCTGTACACCAAAGCCTGGGTCATTTATATATATAAAGACTGGGACCTGAATATTGAAGGATACATGGCGTTTAGGAAAGGCAGGAAACTGAGAATAGGTGGAGGGCTAGTTCTGTTAACTAATGATGGTATTAGCGCAATGGTGAGGGATGACCTAAATTAAGGAGACCAGGATGTAGAAGCCGTTTGGGTAGAGATGAGCAATCATAAAGGCAAGAAGTCACTTGTCGTACGTGGTGTACAGGCCACCTAACATTCACCACACTGTGGGACGGGATATAAAGGAATAAATAATGGCAGCTTGTCAGAAAGGTACAGTGATAATTATGGGGCAGATTTTCACCTACATAGAGACTGGAAAAATCAGATGGACAGATGCAGCCTAGATGAGGAGTGCATAGAACATTTTCCGGACAATTTCTTGGAAAAATACGTTGTGGAGCCAACCAGAGAGTCGGCAATACTAGACCTGGTATTGTGCAACGAGATAGGAATAATTAATAACCTCACAGTTAAGGCGCCCCTAGGTAGCAGCGATCAGGTTATGATTGATTTTTACATTCAGTTTGAGGGAGAGAAGAGTGGGTCCAAGACTAATATTTTAAAGTTAAATAAGGGAAATTATGAGGGCATGAACGCAGGGCTAGCTAAAGTGAACTGGCAAATCAGGTTGAGGGATAGCTCCACAGAGATGCAGCGGCCGACATTTAAGGGAATATTTCAGAATACACATATTTCAACGAGAAAGAAACATTCCAAGGGTGGGACCCACCATCCGTGGTGAAGTAAAACAGCCAAAGGTCGTATCAAGCTTAAAGAAAAGCCTATAATTGCGCAAAGATGGGAGGCAGGTCAAAAGATTGGACAGAATGTTTTTTAAAAAGCAAAGGATGACAAAAAAGATTGATAAGGCAGGTAACAATAGAGGACGAGAGAAGGTTAGATAGGCATATAAAGACAGATAGTAAGAGTTTATATATATATATATATATATATATTTAAAAAAAGAAAAGAGGTAACAAAGTGAGCGTTGAACTTATAAAATGTGAGTCTGGGGAATTAATAAATTAATAATGGATAATAAAGAGATGACAGACGAATTGAACAAATATTTGGCATCGGTCTTCACTATTGAGGATAAAAGTAACATCCGAGTTTTAGCTGCAAGTCAGGAAATGGAAGGGAGGGAGGAACTCAAGAAAATTGCAAGCACCAGGGTAAAGTTACTGAGAAAATTGTTGGAGCTGCAGGCTGACAAGTCCCCGGGACCTGATGCACTTCATCCTAGGGTGTTAAGATAAGTGGCTAGTGAGGTAGTTTTAATTTTAATTTTCCAACATTCCCTCGATTCGGGGAAGGTTCATTTCGATTGGAAAATAGCGAATGCAACTTCTTTAGTTGGAAAGGGAGGGAAACAGAAAGCAGGAAACCACAGGCCAATTAGTTTAACATTTGCCTTAGGGAAAATGTTACAAGCTATTATTAAAGATGTTATAGCAGGGCATTTAGAAACATTCAAGGTAATCAGGCAGAGTCAACATGGCTTTGTGAAAGGGAAATCATGATTAACCAATTGATTGTTGTTCTTTGAGGAAGTTACATGTGCTGTGGATAAAGGGGAACTTGCAGATGTATTGTACTTAGATTTCCAGAAGGCATTTGATAAGGTTCAACATCAAAGGCTATTGCAGAAAATAAAAGCTCATGGTGTAGGGGGTAACATATTAACATGGATAGAAGATTGGTTAGCTCACAGGAAACAGAGGCATAAATGGGTCATTTTTTTGGTTGACAAGATGCAAAGAGTGGGGTGCCATAGGGATCTGTGCTGGGACCTCAACGTTTCACAATTTATAGAAATGACTTCGATGCAGGGACCGATGGTATGCTTGCTAAATTTGCTAATGACACAACGATAGGTAAGAACGTAACTTGTGAAGAGGACATAAGGAGTCTGCAAACGGATATAGATAGGTTAAGTGAGTGGGCAAAGTCCTGTCAAATGGAGTATGATGTGGGAAAGTGTGAAATTGCCCACTTTGGCAGCAAGAATAGAAGGGAAGCATATTATCTAAATGGTGAGAGATTGCAGAGCTCTGAGATACAGAGGGATCTGGGTGTCCTAGTGCATGAAACGCAAAACATTAGTATGCAGGTACAACACGAAATTAAGAAAGCTAGGAGAATGTTATCATTTATCGCCAGTGGAATTGAATACAAAAGTAGAGAGGTTATGCTTCAGCGACACAGGATATTGGTGAGACCACATGTGGAATATTGTGTACCATACTGGTCTCCTTATTTAAGGACTGATGTAAATGTTTTGGAGGCCGTAGAGAGAAGGTTTACTAGACGAATATCTGCAATGGGTGACCTGTTATATGAGGAAAGATTTGACAGGCTAGGCTTGCTTCCGCTGGAATTTAGAAGAGGAAGAGGCGACATAATTGTAACATATAATATCCTGAGAGGTCTTGACAGGGTGGTTGTGGAAAAGATGTTTCCCCTTGTGGGAGAACCTCGAACTTGGGGTCACGGTTTAAAAATAAGGGATCGTCCATTTAAGACAGAGATGAGGAGAATTTTTTTCTCAGTGGGTTGTGACTCTTTGGAATTCTCTTCCTCAAAAGGCAGTGGAAGCAGAGTGTTTGAATTTTTTTAAGGCAGAGGTAGGTAGATTCTGGATAATCAAGGGGGTGGAAGGTTATCGGGGGTCAGTGGAAATGTGGAGTAATCAGTTCAGCCATGAACGTATTGAATGGTGGAGCAGGCTCGACGAGTCGAATGGCCACCTCCTGCTCCTAATTCATATGTTCATACGTATGTTCTTATATAGCAGGGTATATCTGATACATCCTCTTTATTAATTTAAACACGTCTAGTATCTGAATTACCTCCTCTGTAACGATTGCCTGGGGTGCATCTTCTTCCTTGGCAAAGACAGGCGCAGAGAATTTAGATAATACCTGAACTATACCCGCTACCTCCATATGTAAATCCCCTTTCTGATCCCTCATCGACCCCACTCCTCCTTTTACCACCCCTTTACTATTTCTCTGTCTATAGAATACTTTGGGATTTCTGTTAATGCTTGCTGCCAGTCTCTTTTCAAGGGTACAATTAGAAAGTGGCTGCAGCCAAGAGTCACCTGGGAGTATTTCTGATCAAATCGTTGAAGATAGCAGGGCAGGTTGAGAAATTGATAATTAGTCAATGGGATGTTGGCCTTTTTAAGTAGCGGTATAATGTAAAAAAGTAAGGAAGTTATTATGAACTTTTGTGGAACACTGGCTTCACCTAAACTGGCGTATTGTGTACAATTCTGGGCACGGCACATTAGAAGAATGTGAATGCTATAGAATGCGTGCAGAAAGGATTTACAAGGAAGGTTCAAGGGATGAAAGACTTCAGTTACAACGATAGTTTGGAGAAACTGTGGTGGCTCTCCTGAGAACAGAGAAGGCTGCGAGGAAATTTGATAGAGGTGTACAAAATCATGAGGGGAATAGACAGAGTAGATAGAGGGAAAGTGTTCCTCTTGGCAGAAAGGTCAATAACCAGAGAACACTGTTATAAGGAGGATGGGAAAAGAACCAACCGTGACATGAGGAATAAGTTATTTACACAGCGAGTGGTTAGGATCTGGAATGTTCTACCTGCGAGTCTGATGGAGACAGATTCAATTGTGGCTTTCAATGTGGAATTGGACAAGCACCTGAAGAGAAAATCTTTGCATGGCTATGGGGAAAGGGCAGAAGCATAGGACCAGCTGAGGAGCTCTTGCCGATAACCAGCATGGACACAACGGGCTGAATGTCCTCCTTCTGTGTTGTAAACATTCTATGATTATATGCTGACTATTGCATCTTGCTGGTCACAAGCTGTCTGTCCAGTTTTTAAACCTAAAACTGTGAATGTGGTTTCAAGGTAATTAATTGCATACTGTGAAGGGTGATCATGACAGACTGTAGAAAACTGGCTACAAAACAGTCAACAAAGTGTGGGTTAAAGGTAGTTTTTCAGACTGGCAAAAGGTGAGAAGTAGTGCGTGACAATCCATGCCAATGAGCTACTGCTGTGCAAATGCTTTCTATTTTTCGGTCCATTCCTAAATTTACAGTGCACAACATTAAGAAGCGGCTGAGCACACTGCACATAACAAAGACTAGGGGCCCGATAACACTCCAGCTGCAGTGCTGAAGATCAGTGCTCTAAAACTAGCAACAACTGGAGCCTAGCTGATCCAGTACAGTTACAGCACTAGGATCCAACTGATACGGTGGAAAATTGCCCAGTTGCATATTGCCTAGAAAAGCAGGGAAACACTGACCAGTTCGCACCCAATCAACCGACTCCCATCAACAGCAAATCTTTCCTTGTGCTGGGTATGACTCCCCTTTCAACGTATCTCTCTGAAAATAAACCTCAATGTTTTTGTATTTTCTGTAGCTTTGTTAACCCGTATTGCTATTGTATTCATTTTTCTATCTGTACCCCTGAATCCCATTGCTCCTCGACACAATTTAGATTATCATTGTCCAAGGAAAATGTGTTCTCATTCTTCTGACCCGAATGTGTAAGTGTACATTTATCTGCATTGGAATTCATTTACAATTTGGTTAACGTCATGTTTTTTTTTATCACAATCTGCCTTAGTATTAACTATTGTCCCAAGTACATGTCATTAATGAATATTGTAATTGTATGTCCCTCCCTGAGTCGAAA
The DNA here is from genome assembly GCF_036365525.1 of Heterodontus francisci. Classification (NCBI taxonomy): domain Eukaryota; kingdom Metazoa; phylum Chordata; class Chondrichthyes; order Heterodontiformes; family Heterodontidae; genus Heterodontus; species Heterodontus francisci. The sequence goes on along the minus strand of NW_027141749.1, from coordinate 1,815,599 downwards.
TCATTTATGCAAAATATGATCAATAGTACTCCCAGCATCAGTTCTTGTCGCACAATACTTCTTACACAGTTCTAACTGCCCAAAGTACTTTTTTGTTTGCACACAGCTGAACACGACTGTAGATGTGACCTGACCAGGATTTTTTTTAGCTGTAGCATCATTTCTAGCCCCTTGTATTCCGTTCCTCTAGATATAAATCCCAGCATTCCATTTGCTGTTTTTTTTTTCCTGTCCTTGCCCATGACCCTGAAGTCTATTGTCCGTTTTTTCACCATTTCGAAAATACTGGAACATTTTTAATTCCAAATTGGACACCTCACACTTGCCAATATTGTAATAGTTTTACGCAGTCACTTAATCTACTTTTTTTGTTGTTGCAAATTTATGCTTAAAATATGCATGATTACAATATCGTTGATTTTTTTCAATGGCAATATTGAGTATGTCAGTTATATGTGGCTTTCCGTCCAGCCATCTAAATCATTAATAAATAGTAGAGGTTCCTGTGTGACGGCGCCATCACATCCTGCCCGTTAGATGATCTGCCCATTATCCCTGCTGTCTGTCTCCTGCCACTTAGGTCACGTCCTAAGTAGTCAATAATTTGCCATACATCCTATGAGCTGCAACTTTAGCCAACAATCGGTTATGAGGGATTTTGTTGTTTGCTTTCTGGAAATCCATCTGAATAACATCCATTGAGCTTCCCCTGCCCTCTACATTAGTTACCTCCACAAAACAATTGATCAGGTTCATCAGGCATGATCTACCTTTTACAAATGCATGTTGCCTATCTCTGATTGGCTGTAACTTTTCAAGGTGATCAGACACTCCATCTTTAAATGTACACTCTAGTAATTCCCTGACAACAGCTGTTAGGCTAACCAATCTATACTTCCCTCGATTCCCTCGCTAACCTTCTTTAAATAGCCGTGTGACAATTGCAATTTTCTAATTACTGACCGAGCAGTTTGCTCTCAATCATTAACAAAGTGATGGAAGGTGTTGTTTACAGCGCTATCAAGCAGTACTTACCAATACACTACTCACTGATGCTCAGTTTGGGTTTGTCAGAACACTCAGCTTCAGGCCTCATTACACCCTTTGTCCAAAAATGGAAAAAAGAGCTGAATTCCAGAAGTGAGATGAAAGTGACTGTCATCGACGTCAAGGCAGCTTTTGGTCAACTGTGGCAATAAGGAACCTTAAGAAAAGTGACGTCCACGTCCATACTTATGCAAAGTAATTATGTATAATTTCCGGCATTTCCTTATTTTCATTTATAATATCACCAGTGTCATTTTAATGAGGCCACATTGCTCTTACTTGCAACCTATTTTAGAAGTTATTGTAAAAGTTGTGTAGCTCCTGCGATCTATTTTGTCACCCTTTGCTATTCTTTCTCCATCTGCCATTCACGAGAATCTGGGCTCTTTTCCCCATTTTTCCATGTTTTTGTTTTCTTTTATGCTGATGATGTTACTATGTCTTGCACCCCAGTCCATAATAGATGAGATGAGTTTGGAATTGGACCATTCAATGCTGTGGTCATTGAGTTGAGCTTACTTGACGATGGCAGGCTTGTCTCATTCATTGCATCAGGGAAGCTATGGAGATCTAAAAACACCATACTGTCCCGCTAACAGTGGCCTGTTCCTCAGTGGATATCTGGTTGTCTTTCCTCAAGAGACACACCATCACCTGATCTGCAGCCAGCATAACACGACCAGAACAATAGTATGGAATGACTTCCACGATACAGAGTAGCTGACAAAAAGCAGCAAGGACAATTGCATATACCGACCTATCATAGAAAATAATTAACAGACCAATAGCAGCCAGAACAAGAACATGTAATAACCTATCACTAGTAAGATCCTGTCCATATTCCCTTTCTCCACTACATATAAAACGATAACTTCCACTAGTTCCAGTTGTTTCTCCAGACAATGGGCACAGTACACTGCTCAAAATATCGAGGTCTGCCAGTATTTCTAACAACTCTTTTTTCAAGAAAGAACTGCTGTTTTAAGAGCAAATTCACGTGGTGAAAAACCGTAAAATTGCCTTACACAAATGTAGCATCTTTCTGTTTTTCCTCTCCCGGTGGTGCCTATTTATTTTACATTTCCAACTGTGCTCTACCCCCTCTCCCCGCCCCCCCACCAGCCTCCCTTCACCCACTAACTAGTTTATGATTCCTGTAACAACCTTATTTATCCTTCATTCTAGGACCCTGATCCCAACCCGGTTCAGGTGAAGCGCATTCCAACAGAACAATTATTCAATATCCCAGTACATGTGGTGGGTACCATGAAAAGTAACACCTCTTTCCAACATCAACACCTTCAACCACGTGTTGACCACCCTAATCCTCCCCCACCCACACCCCATACAAATGTGCAAGCGGCTTGTATAATAATCCAGAGATTATAATCCTTGAGATCTTCATTTTTCGTTCAGCTCCTGGTACTCTCTGAAAAGAACCTCTTTCCTCATCTTTCCTCTGCTGTTGGTCCTTACATGGTCCACAACGACAGGATATTTCCCCTGCATTCTCTCAATCTGATTTGGGATATCCCTCACTTCACACAAGTTGGGCGAATACTGTTTGGGAGTCCTAATACCCTAACTGTTGAACTACTTAAAAGTATCACATTATGATCCACTCCTCCACCTTTTCCACAGCTTCAACATTCTGGCTGTCCTTCTGACAGTCTTCATCCTTATCCTCACAAATAGCCAGTACATTGTTCCTGTTGGATAGATTCACTTTCTGCATATCCTCGTTCACCAACAAATCTGGATTTCCATTGCAGTGCACGATAAACTGCAACAGCCTCATTCTGACCCCGCACCTCTCTACAAGATGTGACTGATATCTGCAGCAAACTGTCCAATACTCCTCTTGCTGCTGTATGTGTTGGGGTATCTCCAATTCTCATTCCAGCTTTATGGCCCAGAGCCAGAGAGTTTGCAGGTGGATACATCTCCTACGGACATGTTCCCTCGGGATAATTGCGTCATCCACAAAATCCTATATCCAGAAAAAAATAACTGCTCTGCCATAACTTAGTCTGTCTTTATTTTAGAGTTAAAATTATTTGTAGATGCATTTTAGGTTTAAAGCTATTTTCCTGGTCAGCTAATGCCGAAACACTGAGCACTCACCAATTAACTTAATACTTATTTGAAACTTATCCACGTCCCCTCATACTCTGACTTGACAATTGCTTCCCCTCTATTTGTCTGGTGTCTGCCTCTCCCAATAGGCTCTGCTGCTGCTGGCTGTGGTGCTGTGTTAAATCAGTGACTCCACACACTTACTCAAGCTGAACAGACAAAACAAAGCACTTCGTTATAAACCCACGCCATCTGCCACTTAGAAGGACAAGCACAGCAGATGGATGGTAACAGCGCCATTTGCAAGTTCCCCTCCAAGCCGCACACCATCCTGATTTGGAACTATATCAACGTTTCTTCACCGTCGCTGGGTCAAATCCTGGAACTCCCTTCCTAACAGCACTGTGGGTGTACTGACAGCGCATGCACTGCAGCAGTACAAGAAGGCGGCTCACCACCACCTTTGCAAGGGCAATTCGGGTTGGGTAATAAATGCTGGCCTAGCCAAAAACCTCCACTCCCTGTGAAAGAATTTTAAAAAAGCTCCTTTTCCCCCTCTGCACCGAATACTTTCTCTGAGCAAACTCTAACTTCCCACTATGTTCATAATGTATTCAGTTAACATTGCAATCTGTGGTTACACTCTGCCTTACTAGAAGACTAAAAATGGAAACATAGAAAACAGGAGTAGGAGTAGGCTAGTCGGCCCTTCGGGCCTGACAAGCAATTAAAAAAACATGTTTGATCATCAAATTCAGTACCCTCTTCCGTTTCGTCCCCATACCCCTTGATCCCTTTGGCATTAAGAAAGATATCCATCTCCTTCTTGAAAATATGTAATTGTTTGGCCTCCCCTGCCTTCTGCGGTAGAGAATTCCGCAGGTTCACCACCCACTGAGTGAAGACATTTCTCCTCATCTCGGTTCTAAATAGCATACCCCATATCCTGAGACTGTGACACCTGGTTCTGGACTCCCCAGCCATTGGGAACATCTTCCCTGCATCGAGCCTGCCTCGTCCTGTTCGAATTTTATAGGTTTCTATGTGGCTCTATCTCGTTCTTCTAAACTCTAGTGAATATAGGCCCAGTGGACCCAATCTCTCCTCATACGTAAATCCTGCCATCCTAGAAACCAGCCGAGTAAATCTTCTTTGCACTCTGTCCATGGCAAGGGCATCCTTTCTCAGATAAGGAGACCAAAACTGCACACAGTACTCCAGATGTGGTCTCACCAAGGCCCTGAAGTAAGACATCCCTGTTCCTGCACTCAAACCCACTTGCAATGAAGTCTAATGTTATATGCCTTTGCAGGCTCATTCAAGTTGCAACAGTTTAGACCGTTTCCAGCTGACAGTAATTACCCCAGATCGGACAATCACAGCTGATTGACTGCTTACTGCGAACTTGACTTGCACGATTAACTGCTAACATGAACTGCCTTGCAGCTTTTTTACATTGCAAGTTAAATTCTAAATGTTAAGGCTAGATTTCAGTCTTACACACTAATTACCAAATTCTACACTTCCAATCTGTTTATAACACATGCAGCTAAAGGTACACACTATGCCTAAAACCTTTGACTTAACTCGACCGACCTCAGAACTTGCAGAAGAACATTGCCCAGGCAATCAATTTCAGTTCAAGAAGAAGGTTCTGACAACGGTTTCAATGGCAAATAAATTTGAACAATAACTGCCAGAGATGTCCACATCCCTCATGAAGAAAAGCAGCTCCTAAATGGCCTTGTTTTGCATTTGTTCTCCTGATCTTCTCTAGCGCATCTATCAAACCCCTTAAACATTGTAAACACGTCAACTCGATAAGGTCTAATCATTCTAAACGCAATCTACTGCAAACAAAGTTGATGCAACTTGTCTTCATAATGTAATGCTTTAAGCATTGTTGTCACTCTAGTGACTCTGTCCAGCACCACCTCCAAAGCCAATGGTTTACGAAGTGCGGTGCCCAAAAGCGACAACAGATACAACAGAAACATCACATCCTTCTGAGTTTTATATTCCAAGACCCAAGAGATAAAGTCCAACAAACGATTAACGTTTGAAAGAAGAGCTGTTAACTTTTGAGTATTCAGCCAACTTCTTAAAGAGGTCCTGTAGTAATTATTGTGAGGAAAGGACACAGTCCTGAAACAAAACTCTCTTGTTCTCGCCACAGATGCTGCGAGCCCTGCTCAGTATTTCCAGCATTTTCTGTTTCATTTCAGATCTCCAACAGCCGCAGAATTTTACTTTTGTGTTGCTGTAGTAATTCTAATTGTTTTTTGATAGATAATTTGTGCAAGGTATGGCTGGATAATCGTGTAGATAAAATTCTACTTTTTTTTTACCCATTTTCTATTTTGCTGTTTCTATACAGAGGATGATTTAGAAATTATTTGGATTTGTATTTGTTTCCAATACAGGGAAACCTGAACCTCGATTGGTTGGTGGGATGAACAGATGCTCCGGCCGGGTGGAGGTGCTACATGGAGACCAGTGGGGGACGCATTGTGACCTTTACTTTGATATGGAAGACGCCAACGTGGTCGGTGAGCACCTACAGTGTGGGACAGTAAACTCAATCCCGGGAGGAGCTCACTTTGGGAAGGGAACTGGTCCAGTGTGGAAGGAAAATTACAGGTGTCTGGGGAACGAGACGCGATTGTGGGATTGTCCTGTTTCATCCTGGGAACAGTTTAGCTTCTCACATGAAAACGATGCAAGTGTCATCTGTGCGGGTGAGTCATCTCAGTCAATTCTGCTTTCAAGCATCATTGACTATTTCCACAAGTCTCTGATTCACTAGTTTTGCTGATCCCATGCTTCCTTTGTCACTAAGATTCTGAGATGTGTTTGTGGGTTTATTGGTCTGAATTAAATTACAAATGAATTAAAGCTTCACTCCAGTAAACATTTAATACATACAATGACTAGTTGGTAGTACTTCGCGTCATATAGTATCTATTTCCGGGTAAATCTGGGGCATTATTCAAGGGCTATAGAATCAGCTCTACGGCAGCGAGGCCTGGACAATGTATGCCAGCCAAGAGCGACGTCTCAATTCATTCCATCTTCGCTGCCTTCGGAGAATACTTGGCATCAGGTGGCAGGACTATATCTCCAACACAGAAGTCCTTGAAGCGGCCAACATCCCCAGCTTATACACACTACTGAGTCAGCGGCGCTTGAGATGGCTTGGCCATGTGAGCCGCATGGAAGATGGCAGGATCCCCAAAGACACATTGTACAGCGAGCTCGCCACTGGTATCAGACCCACCGGCCGTCCATGTCTCCGTTATAAAGACGTCTGCAAACGCGACATGAAATCGTGTGACATTGATCACAAGTCGTGGGAGTCAGTTGCCAGCATTCGCCAGAGCTGGCGGGCAGCCATAAAGACAGGGCTAAATTGTGGCGAGTCGAAGAGACTTAGTAGTTGGCAGGAAAAAAGACAGAGGCGCAAGGGGAGAGCCAACTGTGCAACAGCCCCAACAAACAAATTTCTCTGCAGCACCTGTGGAAGAGCCTGTCACTCCAGAATTGGCCTTTATAGCCACTCCAGGCGCTGCTTCACAAAACACTGACCACCTCCAGGCGCGTATCCATTGTCTCTCGAGATAACGAGGCCCAAAAGAAAAGAATAGAATCAGCAAGATGCTCCCAGGACCACTGCCATGGAATGGAAATGTTGCTCGAGCACTGAAACTGTTATCAATATAGGCAGTTCAAATATGAATGATCATGGAATTCTCTGCAAAGATCAGCTGTTCAATAGGAAACACTGTGAGCTTGTTGCAAGATACATATTGTGAGATATATTTTAAGTTCCACCACACCGATTGCAATAAAATGATATTGAATGACGTAATTCGTTATTTCACCAATGTGCTATGTCTTTGAAAATTTCACAAACATGATGTAAATTTAAATTCTCCCAGTTTCCGGGATTACATTTATCTCTCAGCCAGCACCCTCATATAACAGAATATCTGCTCAGTTATCGGATCACTGTATGTGGGACATTGCTCAATGCAAAAGTGCTCCCACATTTCACAACTTGGAATATAGGTAATAAAAACAGTAAGTGCTGGAAATACTCAGCAGTTCCGGCAGAATCTATGGTGAGAGAAAGAGTATCAACCTTTCAGTTTGTGGATCTTTCATCAGGACTTCGAAATTTAGCAGTTTTTTTAAAGAAAGGGGCAAACAAGGAAAGAATGAAAGGAACGCTCCGTGATGTGGTGAAAGACAGGAAAGATGAAATGGTAAAACGGACAATGCAGAACAAAAATATGTTGGAATGGGCCAAGTAAAAAGCACATTTCTAGAGGAGGTGCAAATTGGAAGGCAAATATCGTCCAATAAAGAAAAAAGGGGGAGGGAATCTGATCTGAAATTGCTGAACTCAGTGTTCATTCTAAAATGCTGCAAAGAGTCTAGTGGAAAGAGGAAGTGCTGTTTCTCAAACTTATGTTATCCTGCATTGGAACTGTGTAGGAGAAAGAGGACAGAGAGGTCAGAGTGGGAGTGTGGTACACAATGAAAATGACAGGCAACTGGAAGCTAAAGGTAAAGCTTGCAGACTGAACAAAGGTGTTCTGCAAAGTAATCACTCCACTGTGTTTGGTCTGCCAATGTAAAGGAGACGCATCATGATCCGTCAATACAGTAAATACAGTATACGAAAGAGTAAGCAGTACAAGTAAATCGTTGTTTCACTTGGAAGCAGTGTTTTGGGGCTTATATGGTGAGAAAGGAGGAGGTAACAGGGCAGTGGTTGGAACTCCTGCGCTTTCATGGGAAGTTCCTGTGGGAAGGGATGTTGAGAATGATTGAAGAGAGTATCAGGGTACATTTTCTATACTTAATAAAGAAATAGGAGGCTTATTAAAGCAGGAATATTCTGAAGAGATCATACATTTGGAGTATTTGTTTGATGGTTAGCATTGCTGTAACCCTCTCAAGTCGTTTTTGTTGCGAATGCAGTATATTACATTGAAAGAAGTACAAGCAAATCGCAGTGGGGGGGGGGGGAATCCTCGGTTGAGGAAAAAGGAAGACACATCAGAAACGCTGTCATGGAAGGCAGCATCATCAGAGCAGATGCGACGGAGATGGAGAAACTGGGAGAATGGAATGGAGTCCTTATCGGAGGTCCTTACAACCACTGTGGCTTTCAGGGCCCTCAAAGGTGTCTGGCCCGTTTCCTGCACCTCTACCCTCTCCCCTTACCCTCCCTCCCCGAACCGTGACAGGGTTCCCCTTGTCCTCACTTTCCACCCCATCAGCCACCATATCCAAAGGATCATCTTCCGCAATTTCCGCCACCTCCAGCGTGATGCCACTATCAAATGCATCTTCCCCTCCCTTCGCCTGTCAGCATTCTGAAGGGATCGTTCCCTCCGTGACACCCTGGTCCACTCCTCCGCTACCCCACCACCTCATCCCCTTCCCACGGCACCTGCCCCTGCAATCGCAGGAGTTGTAATGCCTGCCCATTTACCTCCTCTCTCCTCACTATTCCAGGCGCCAAACACCCCTTACAGATGAAACAGCGATTTACTTGTACTTCTTTCAATGTACTATAATGTATTCGCTGCTCACAATGTGGTTTCCTCGACACTGGGGAGACCAAACGCAGACTGCGTGACTGATTTGTGAACACCTCCAACAGTCCTCAAGCAGGACCCTGAGCTTCTGGTTGCTTGCCATTTCATCACTCCCCCTGCTCCCATGCTCACATCTCTGTCCTGGGATTACTGCAATGTTCCAGTGAACATCAACGCAAGCTCGAGGAACAGCATCTCATTTACCGATCAGGCACTCCACAGCCTGCCGGACTGAACATTGAGTTCAATAATTTCAGAGCATGACGGGCCCTCCATTTTACTTTTATTTTTAGTTATTGTTTCTTTTCCCTTTTTAATTTTTTTTGTTTTTATATTATTTCATCTTAGTTTGTTCAGTTGGTTTACCCACTGTTTTTTCATGTTTGTACTTGTGGCTGTTCAATTTTCAGTCCGTTAAAACCCTTTCTGTACTAATGCTTTGTCTTTCAACACACCATTAACACATCTTAGCTCCATGTCATTCCGGTCAGCTATTCTGTAACCTCATCCTATCTACACCTTCTCCTTTGTTATCTCTTGCCCCACCCCCACTTAACTTGCTTATAACCTTTTACGTTTCTAATATTTGTCAGTTGTGAAGGCGGGACACTGATCTGAAACATTAACTCTGCTTCTCTCTCCACAGATGCTGCCAGACCTGCTGAGTATTTCCAGAATTTCTTGTTTTTATTTCAGATTTCCAGCATCTGCAGTATTTTGCTTTTAATTTGCTATTTCTCAAACTTATGTTAGCCTTCATTGGAACTGTGTAGGAGAAAAAGGAGGGAGAGGTCAGAGTGGGAGTGGAGTATACAATGAAAATGACAGGCAACTGGAAGATAAAGGTAAAGCTTGCAGACGAAACAAAGGTGTTCTGCAAAGTAATCACTCAACTGTGTTTGCTGTGCCAATGTAAAGGAGAAGCATCATAATCAGTCAATACAGTAAATACAGTATACAAAAGAGAAAGCAGTACGAGCAAATCGTTGTTTCACTTGGAAGCAGTGTTTGTCGGCTGGGACGGTGAGAAAGGTGGAGGTAACAAGGCAGTGGTTGCATCTTCTGCGCTTGCCTGGGAAGTTCCTGTGGGAAGGGTTGCTGAGAATGATTGAAGAGTGCGAAGAGTGCATCAGGGTGTCACAGAGGGAATGGTCCCTTTAGAATGTAAAAAGTGGAGGGAAGGGGAAGATGTGCTTGGTAGTGGTATCACATTAAAGGTGGTGGAAATGGTGGAAGATCATCTGTTGAATATAGAAGCTGATGGAGTGGAAGATGAGGAGAAGCAGAATCCTATCATGGTTCTGCGAGGGGGGAAAGGTTTAAAGCAGAAGTATGGGAAATGGAATGGACGTGATGGGGCCCTGTCAACCATGGTGGGTGGATGAGGAGATGAGGAGAGTCCTCGGATGTGGAAAAAGGAAGACATATCTGGAAGCACTGGTATGATCGGTTGCATCACCAGACAGATACAATGCAGATGGAGAAAGTGGAAGAATGTGATAGAGTCATTCTAGTATTCGTGGTGTGAGGAATCATAGACAAGATAACTGTGAGAGTCCCCAGAATCAGAGACAGAGATGTTGTGGAATGGAATGGAAGAGTTGAAGATGGACTATGTGAAAATGAGGGGGAGAAATTGGAAGAAACGTTGATGATGCTTCAAGTACAGGGCGAGAGCAGGACATAACAGTACATGTGGACAGGAGGACAACCTTCAGTCGCTCAGGTCAGTCACCTGTCAGCATTAGTGACTACAAATCAAAAGTGCTTCATTGCCTGTGAGGCGACTTGAGATGTCATCGGAAGCATTGTGGCAACGTAAACTGGTCTGTTTCTCTCCATATGGGATGAAAGGAACTGTCATCTGTCAGGAGCTATTTAAAGCCCCTGCACCACCCTTCGGTCTCATCACTTATCAATTGCCGGCATGTGCCGCGCTCAACCCCAGTTCATTTTACCCTTGGCCCCCAGTTTAGTCAGCGGAAGCTACTTGGTATGTCTCCAAAATGTATTTACTGAGAAAAGGTAATGGTGAACAACATCTGCCGACAAGCCTTCTGAACAATGATGACAGAAATAGTAACCATCAAAATTAACAACTTTTCTGGTGGCAGTGAATTATGCTTCAATTTCACCATTGTGTTTCTATTGTAGATGAAAATTGGTCACTAAGGCTGACTAATGGGGGAAGCTGGTGTGATGGGCGAGTGGAGATTTACTACACCGGCAGCTGGAGGAGATTACAGGACAGACTCTGGACCCTGAATGATGCCAACGTGGTCTGTACACAGCTGGGCTGTGGTGAAGCGACAGCCGCTTATAACTATTCAAAGGACGGAAAGGGTGAAGGACCCGTCTGGGTGAATGATGTCCAATGTGGAGGAAATGAATTGCAGCTCCAGAACTGCAGTTTGTTCACATTGAATTCGTCTCTCACTGACAGTATGGATGTAGGGGTCCTGTGTTCAGGTAAACAAATTCTTCACTGCTTTTACAATAACAAAGAAGTGAAATGTCTCATCTGCTGAGAAAAGTGATAATACAGGTTACTTGTTCCTGGGTGTCTCAAATCAGTAATTTCATTTGGGGGTAGGGGATGAGGATGGTGGGCGGTGGGGGAGCTGGGGATGGATGGGGTGGTGTTCAGGGAGAGAGAACACGGACACAATTAAACAACAATAACTTTTTTCTTACAGAACTTTCAATAAACACATACATCACAAAGAGTTTGTCAGGAATGTAATCGGACAGAAAACTGACACAGAGCCAGACAAAGAGATGTTAGAGTGGGTGACTAAATTTTTAGTCAGATGGTTGGATTTGAAGAGGCGGAGACACAGAGATGTTTGGGGTGGAAATTCTCATCTGGGTGGTTAGATGGTTAAAGGCTAGACTGAAAGTTGTGGGGGATGGAAGTGGGAGATGTACAAGAAGCTGGATTCAGATAAATGCAGAGCGCTCGACATGATTCAGGCTGGAGGAGGTTATACTGATGGCAGGGGGAGAGCATGAAGGTGTCTGAACATGAAGATCATAATTGAAAACTCGATGCATTGGCAGCAAGGATACAAGTGAGTGCAGTGGCGTTCCTGAGAGGGGCTTAATGGAGGGCAGGCGACAAAGCTTTGGATGAGCTGATGTTTCTGGAGGATGCAGGATGGGTTATCACCCGGGAGAACATTGAAATATGCTGTTCCACAGACAACAAAACATGGGCGAGCATTTCAGCAGCAGATGGGCTGCGGCAGGAAGGGAGGTGAATGATGATAGAGGTGGAAGATCTCTATTTTGTGATAAATCGAATACAGAATTGGACTCTCAGCTGTGGTATCAAATCCGGCGTCGAGCTTGCAATCAGTTCCATTGTACAGTATATAAGTGCAGGTAGCTGTGTGGGAGTTGTTCTGGTGTAAGTTTCATTAGGCTGTGTATAAAAGTGGACAGATGTTTTGGACCAGAAGCTTGAAAGTTCCATTGTGCAGCATGTCAATGCAGGCATATGTTCTGGGGAAGTTGTAGTGTGCAGAATGAAAGCCTCGACCGATGTTTTTTTTTTAGAATTAGAATCAGAATATTTCAGCGCAGTACAGGCCCTTCGGCCCTCGATGTTGCGCCGACCTGTGAAACCATCTGACCTACACTATTCCATTTTCATCCATATGTCTATCCAATGACCACTTAAATGCCCTTAAAGTTGGCGAGTCTACTACTGCTGCAGGCAGAGCGTTCCACGCCCATACTACTATCTGAGTAAAGAAATTACCTCTGGCATCTGTCCTATATCTATCACCCCTTAACTTAAAGCTATGTCCCCTCGTGTTTGCCATCACCATCTGAGGAAAAAGACTCTCACTATCCACCCTATCTAACCCTCTGATTATCTTATATGTCTCTATTAAGTCACCTCTCTCCTCCTTCTCTCCAACGAAAACAACCTCAAGTCCCTCAGCCTTTCCTCGTAAGACCTTCCCTCCATACCAGGCAACATCCTAGTAAATCTCCTCTGCACACTTTCCAAAGCTTCCACATCCTTCCTATAATGCGGTGACCAGAACTGCACGCAATACTCCAGGTGCAGTCTCACCAGGGTTTTGTACAGCTGCAGCATGACCTCGTGGCTCCGAAACTCGATCCCCCTACTAATAAAAGCTAACACACCATATGCCTTCTTAACAGCCCTATTAACCTGGGTAGCAACCTTCAGGGATTTATGTACCTGGACACCAAGATCTCTCTGTTCATCTACACTACCAAGAATCTTCCCATTAGCCCAGTACTCTGCATTCCTGTTACTCCTTCCAAAGTGAATCACCTCACACTTTTCCGCATTAAACTCCATTTGCCATCTCTCAGCCCAGCTCTGCAGCCTATCTATGTCCCTCTGTACCCGACAACATCCTTCGGCACTATCCACAACTCCAGCGACCTTCGTGTCATCCGGAAATTTACTAACCCACCCTTCTACACCCTCTTCCAGGTCATTTATAAAAATGACAAACAACAGTGGCACCAAAACAGATCCTTGCGGTACACCACTAGTAACTAAACTCCAGGATAAACATTTGCCATCAACCACCACAATCTGTCTTCTTTCAGCTAGCCAATTTCTGATCGAAAGCTCTAAATCACCTTCAACCCCATACTTCCGTATTTTCTGCAATAGCCTACCATGGGGAACCTTATCAAACGCCTTACTGAAATCCATATACACCACATCCACTGCTTTACCCTCATCCACCTGTTTGGTCACCTTCTCGAAAAACTCAATAAGGTTTGTGAGGCACGACCTACCCTTCACAAAACCGTGCTGATATTTCGCTAATGATAGTTTGGGGTTGTTCCAACGAACATTTATTTAAATATGACAGAGTGGAACTTACAACATATGAGATAGTTAATGATTCAGATTTAATACCGATTGGTTACAGTAAGTATTTTTTCGGACACAGCGGCATTCAATACATTCCATCGTTTCACGTCAGAAGTTTACAGTGCCGAGTGGTTATTACACACTCAGTCACTGGACAGAGTAGAGTATGTCATCTTGTTCTTTAGTTAGGTAGATGTCCATCTCCACCCAACATTTATGTCCGCCGACAGAAGCCATGTGTCTTCTCCTTGTCTTCTACTTCTCTATGTGATGGGTCACATCCTGATTCTTATTCCCCAAAGTGCCTGACGCAATTAGTCCAATCATTTTTGTCTCGTCCAGATTAAATACTGGTTTCCTGCTCAGCCAGGAGGTCTACACATCTGGAGTTCAATTGTCCAATGACACTTCCTGATCCTGTCCAACATTTTGCAGAGAGATCCTGTTTTCTGCCCTCTTTTTTCACTCCAACAGTCATATATTGATATAATTGGTAGTTTAGTTCATTGATATTTTACAGACAATAGCAATTGACAATGTGCCTCACAAGTTTCGTCTGCTCATTGAACATAATAGCAGCAGCCTGTCTGGACAGAAAGGTCTGCATATTCTCTGTTCAGACGTATGGTTTATCTCTAAAATTACTCAAATGTCTTCATTGTCAAAGACAGAGTCCCATCCTTACAAAAGTAAGTGATTCTGTTATGCAATTAATATTACATCGATTTATGATAATGTTATAATCAACACGACCCTGGAACATAGTTCTACACGAAGATACTGCATATTGCAAGACTGATGTTCAAGGGTAGAACTTGTGGACGTTACATTCTCCAGTATGAATTGGAAGTAATATATAGGGTGGATAAAAGAAATTCTGACCTTGCCAGTAACACCCACACCCCATGAAAGAATTTTAAAAAACAGAAAGGCTGGGTGACATCTGGCCAACAATCTGGTAATATAATCCTGAATGGATCAATCACATAAAGCATCATCGGGTCCTGCTCTTCTTTGCCAAGACCACCCGTTAGACAATGATCATCCAGGAAGGCAAAGGAAACGCGCAGCATATCTTCTCTATCATAAATCTTCCCCCTGAACCACTCCCCTGCCTCGTCCACCCTGAACTACAAAAATAAATGAGAGGACTCCTAGACTTTTTGTCACTAAGTTCAAAAATATCTGTTCAGTCGCCTCCACAACTTACCTTTCTTCGTCAATCCACCGGGCCTAACTGCCGATCAGTTGTTCAACCCCACCCCGCACCATCACCCTGAATTCGCTTTTCTTGTTTCTCTCCTAGAGTCCTTCATGCTCTCTCTGAACCTATGCTGTTGATGAAATCCACGTCTTGCTGTGTGCGCCTTATTTCTACTAAGATACTGAACAGAGACATTCCCTTCCTGGGTCCCATGACAGCTGACAATATGAACGATTCTCTCTTTCTCTCTTCATGTTCAGCCCCCTCTCCTTCAAATCAGCAGTCATCATGCCTCTCCTCAGAAAGAAACCATTGACCACCTGTCCATGCAAATTATTGCCCCAGCTCCAACTGTTCGTTGCTCGCCAATGTCCTTGAATGTGTTGTCGCCTCCCAAATCCATGCTCATCTTTTATGGACTGCATGTTCCAATTCCTCAAATCAGATTTCTATCCACACCACAAGACCAAAATAACTCTTATCGAAGTCACAAATGTCATCCTAAGTGATTGTAACAAATCTAAACGTTTCCTCCTCCTATTTCTTGACTTGTCTACAAATGTTGATATGATTGATCATGAAATTCTTTTCCAACCCCTCTCCATTATCCCCTGGCTGGGTGGGAGTGCACTCAGCTGGTTCTAGTCTTATCTGTACAGTCATAGTCAGAAAGTTAACGGCAATGGCTTCTCTTCCCGCTCCTGCAAAGTCACCTACAGTGTCACCAAAGGATCTATCCATTGATACCTCATTTCTCATTTACATGCTGCCTTTCAGTGATATCCACAAACTGAGCCTCAGTTTCCACATGTATCTCACTGTATCCAACTCGACCTCACATTCAACTCTCTTGAGCCCTCCACAGCCTGTACACTGTCAGAATTCCAGTCTGACATTCAGTACTGCATCAGCAGAAAATTCCTCCAACTCAGTATTGAAAAGATAGAAACCATCAGTCCCCATCGCATGTTTCCTTGCTGCCAACTCCATTTCTCGCCACACCAACTGTCTGTGACTCAGGCAGACTGCTTGTAATCTTGGTGTTACATTTGACCCCGGGGTGAGCCTCCTACCAAATCTCCATATCTTCATTAACACTGTCTATTTTCACCTCCATGACATCACCCGAATTTGCCGTTATCTATTCTGGTCGATTGCCCTTTTCCCTCCAGACTCGATAATTCTAATGTACTCCTGGCTGGCTTCCTTAGTTCCAACCTCTGCAAATTCTGCTGTCTCGACCAATTGCCACTCCGGCATCTGCCCTCTGCTCACTGACCTACTTTTCCCAGCAATGCGCGGTTTTAAATTTCTCATCCTTGTTTTCATATCCCTTCCTGGCCTCGCAGCTCCTCTTTTTGCAATCGGCTCCAGTTTGACAGCTCCCAGTTCTGGCTTCTTGAGCATTCCTGATTTCAATTGCGCACCATGGCGGCCGTGCCTTTAGCTGCAAAGGTCACACGCTCCAGAATTGCTTCCTTAAATCTCTCTGCCTGTCAACCTCTCTTCCCTGCTTCAAGATACTCCATAACAAACAAACTCTTTGACTTAGCTTTTGATCATGTGACCTAATATATTCTTAGGTGCTCTGTGTTAAATTTTCTTTGATATCACTCCTGCACTGCGCCTTGGGATGTTGCATTACGTTAATGGCGCTAGATAAATGCAAGTCACTTGCAATTCAAGATAAAGGCAATCGGAGATGACAGTAAATGTCTGACCAAGATAACAGATAAGGGTAGCATACATGGACAAGGAACATATACAGTAATATAACATGTGTATAAATTAATTGTTAATCGTGTGAGTGATCGCCTGTACAACAACGTACACAGCGTTCAAAACATAAAATGGGAACTGGAGAACATAACATGTCAAAGCCAGATGTAGTAGGATATCTGAAACATTTCTGTTCATTACATTCTGTGTAAGGAGCATGTGTAAACAGATATTCTGTTTTATAGCTTTATTTACCTGTCACAGGCGCATTTAACATGTCTTGTTTGAAAGCTGGTGATGGTGCAATCAGTTGCATTGAGTGATGAGGTGAATGTCTATTGAAAGTATAATCCTCCTGTACTGTTGTCCAACAGACCACGTGCAGGTAAGGCTGTCTGACGGTGGAAGCCCATGTACTGGCCGAGTGGAGATTTGTTACAATGGGATATGGGGTTCAGTCTGTGATGATTCCTGGGATCAGGCGGACGCTGACGTGGTTTGCAAACAGCTGGGTTGTGGAAAGGCCTTGGACCTGGCACTTCCGGCATCTTGTGAACGAGGCTCAGGGCCAGTTTGGTTGGATGAACTGAAGTGTTTCGGTAACGAATCATTTCTCTGGGAATGTCCCTCAGCATCGTGGGGTAACCACGACTGTTCTCATAAAGAAGATGTGAGGATCTTGTGTTCAGGTAAGGGTGCTTCCATGTGCCCATTTTCCGTAGTGTTGTGCACGTGGTTTCACAGGGAAGATATGACATCGAATTACATACAATGGACAGCACAGAATCTGGCCATTCGGCCTTACTGGTCAATGTGGTGTTTATGCTGCCCACGAGTATTGCCCCATATCACTGCATCTAACCCTCTTTGCATATCCGCCTACTTCTTTCTTCTTCATGTACCTATACAGCTTTACCTTAAAGGCATCGACGCTCATCACTTCAACAATTGCATGTGTTCGGAATTCAAAATTCAAACCACTCCGAGCTAAAAGAAATAATTCTCCTGAATTTCTTATTAGATTTGTTCATGATCATCCTATATTTATGATCACTAGCTTCGGTCTCTGTCACTTTATAAGTGATTAGTGCCCCTGTATCCCGAGGTCTCTTTGCTGTTATACATCATTTTAATCCTTATTTTACAAGAAGTACGTTGCCTCTTTAATCTTCCTATCAACACTGACCACCTTAGACATATCTGTATTCAACTCATTTGGCAATTGTTTGCCCATTCGGCTCTTTTACTAACGTCTTCCGTATTTCGTATTTGTTGTTCTTAGTGTTAACTATATCCCCAAATTGCTGTCATCTAAAATTTTGAAATTATGTCTCCCTTGTCTAAGTCAAAATCGTTTATGTAAATATTGAGCAGCAGTGACCCCAGACCTGTGGAACACGACTTCCCACCTTCCGCCATTCTGGGTTACCACATTTAAACCCGACAGTGTGCTTTGTAGCTCGTCTTATACTATTCTTCCACTGATCTCTTGACTTCACATGCTCTGACCCCAGTCATGATCTCACGATGTGGTTCCTTGTCGGAGGCCTTCTGAAAAAAACAAGCATGTTGCATCGACTGCATTATCCCCGTTATCTTTCTGTAACGTCTGAAAACAATGCAGTAACGTTGTTTGTCTTTCTGTTGTTCAATCCGTGTTGATTATTCTTTAATACATTATGGGCTGCCGGTGTTTTTCTATCGCTTTTCTTGAATAATTACCGGAAATCAGTGAACACAACTGGTGCAGCATGTGTTGAGCTGTGCAGTATGAAAAACAATGCGTTATCAGTCCAAACACCTGGATATCAATTGTGTCATTGACAGAGCACAAACAGCTGCGGCTGGTGAATGGGAAGCATCGCTGTGAGGGGAGAGTGGAAGTGTTCTACAATGGCACCTGGGGAACAGTGTGCTCGGATACACTTGATGGACCTGATGCAGAAGTGATCTGTAAACAGTTACAGTGTGGTCCCCTCAGTTCTATCGATTATTACACTCTGTCATTCGGAGAAGGATCTGGACCCATTTGGCTCGATGGGATGGAGTGTATTTCACACGAATCGTTCCTTTGGCAGTGTCAAACAGAACCGTGGGGGAAACACAACTGTGAACACAGGGAGGATGCTGGTGTTATTTGTTCAGGTAACACAACAAACGTCTCAATCTGCGAGTGTCATTTCAAACATTGGTGGCTGATACAGTCAGCATGTTTCTCTTTTCAACAGAAGCAAACGTAACTGAGGAGCAGCTCCATAGATCAGAGGACTGCATTCGAGAATATGATTGTAAACATGTACTTTCACCAGGTGCTACTTCCTCTTTATTATACCAACTATCTGACTTGTACTCCTGTCTTATACTACATCAATAATAATAATTGATTCTCTTTGCCAGATTCTGGACATTGGTTGCGCCTGTTTGGAGGTAACACCAACTGCTCTGGGAGAGTGGAGATATTGTGCAATAACAGCTGGGGCACGGTTTGTGATGACTCCTGGGATTTGTCCGATGCCAATGTTGTCTGCAGACAGCTGGGTTGTGGTCACGCTCTATTGGCCCCCGGAGGAGCTACTTTTTCTCAGGGTGACGGAGTTATCTGGCTGGATGAGGTGAAGTGCACTGGAAGCGAATCTTCTCTGGCCGACTGTCCTTCCTCATCGCCGGCTCAATCTGACTGTGATCACAAGGCAGATGCCAGTGTGATTTGTTCCGTGAGGGTGGCAGGGTTTGGAGAGTGGGGTTAGGGTACCTTGTTTTGTTAAATTGACTCATTAGTTCGGGAAATTAAGAACAGTATTTATCGTTTAAATGGAAAGTGCTGAAATTTCATCCTCCTGAACTTTTTGTACAATATATTCCATAGGGTTCGATGTGCCTCCAATTGCTTTCCCATCCACATCTGCAGGTACTTACCATTATTAATAGTCCAGCTAGCATTAGAGTTTGTATTAGTTGAATTGGTATTGTTGTCATTTTCTGAAGATGCCATGTGCACGTTCTCATTGACTGGAACATTTTGTTGCCTCACCGCATATTTCAAATGGTCCAGTTTAAATTCCGCTAATCCCAGTTTCTGGCTGTACCTGAACTGTCCTGCACTGATCAGAAACATGGGGGCACTGTCTCTGTAATTTAGATTGTTTCACACTTTCCTCTGGTGCAATGTGCACCACATAATGGGGAATGTTCAGCCCAACTCATTGCCTGGAAGCAGTGGATATAATTATTAAATACTTCTTGCAAATATTTTATCACACAAGATGGACTGTGTCTGTGCTAAACCTTTCTTTATTTTTGTCATTAAGAACAGGGATATAAAATTACTTCCATCCTAGTTGCAGTCTGCTTCGGAGTCCTGCTAATCTGTGTGTTGGTCTCACTGATGGTGGTTATACAGAAAAAGTCAATCAGAAGAGGTGAGGCTCATATCTTACCGCGGAACAAACAGAAAATCGCAGATTTAATGTCATATACTTGCAAGACTTTCGGTCATTGCAGCTTTCTATGGACTGTCAGGTGACCTTGTTAGAAATACATTGCAGTCGTTTTTGCTGATTTTCTCCATTCAAGGTGCTCCAGAATGAATAAAATGTGACATTCAAAACGGAGAGTGATTTGAAGTGTTCACATTCACTGTGAGAGTTCATCACATAATACATGAAACTCTGGAAGAATTTACTTATTGTAACAATGGATCAGGAAGATAATTTGATTTTTTGGGCTGTGCATTCAGCTATTTATTTGACTGTTCATCTTCCTTCATCCATTGGGTATCAATTCCTGCCCTTCAGATTCGAGCTCTGGGCATCCAATCGCGAGTTGTCTAACCGGGCCTGTCAGTTATTTTGACAAGTGATACTTGTATAGGACCTCCTGTATTCACCAGCGGTGATTCGACATTCCAAAACAACGCTTGCACTCATATTTCACCCATCTAACCCACTCCTGATTTATTATAAGAAATGGACCTCTTAATAAAAAGCAATTTTCATAATAATATAGAGTTCTTATAGAAAAAGCTCTCTTTCTCTCTCTGAATAAGAAAGAGTCCATAGCTAGGACAGCATAGACCTGTTATCTCTGCCAAGGACCCGGCCAGAACAGCCTCTGTAACAAGACAATCATAAAGCTGAAAAGATCGAGCCTTGCAACTTGACTGGACTGGAAGTAGTTTGCAAACGATCACAAGCACGAGATCAGGTCATGGAGTCATAGAGTTATGCAGCAGAGAAACACACCCTTCGGCCCAACGTGTCTGTGCCAGCCATCAAGCACCTATCTATTCTAATCCCGTTACCCAGCACTTGGCCCTTAGCTTTGCATGCTATCCCATTTCAAATGCTCATCTAAATACCTTAAATTTTGTGAGGGGTACTGCCTCTACCACCCCTTCTGGCAGTGTGTTCCAGTCTCCAATCATCCTCTTTGTGAATAGTTTCTTCCTCAATACCCCTCTCAAACACCTGCCCCTTACATGAAATCTATCCCCCCTGGTTACTGACCCCGCCGCTAAGGGAGCATGTTACTTCCTATCTATCATATCAATGCCCTTCACAATTTTGTATACCTCAATCAGGTCCCACCTCAGCCTTCTCTGCTCTAAAGAAAACAACTCTAGCCTATCCAGTCACTCTTCATAGCTGAAATGCTCCAGCCCAGGCAACATCCTGGTGAATCGCCTCTGCACTCTCTCCAGTGCAATCACATCCTTCCTTTGGTTTGGTGACCAGAACTGTACACAGTACTGAAGCTGTGGCTTAACTATAATTTTATACAGCTCCATCATAACCTCCCCGCTCTTATATTATATGACTCGGCTAATACATACAAGTATCCCATATGCCTTCCTAACCAACTTATCTCCCTGTGCTGCTGCCTTAAGTGATCTATGGACAAGTACGCCAAGGTCCCTCTGACCCTTTGTACTTCCTAGGGTCCTACCATCCATTGTATACTCCCTTGCCTTGTTAGTCCTCCCAAAGTGTGTCACCTCAGACTTCTTAGGATTAAAGTCCATTTGCTACTCCCTCGCCCATCTTACCAGCCCATCTATATCGTCCTGCAATCTAAGGCTTTCCTCCTCACTGTTTATGACACCAGTAATGTTCGTGTCATCTGCGGTCTTACTGACATACCTCCTATATCCACGTCTAAATCATTAATGTACATTACAAACAGTAATGGCCCCAGCACCGATCCCTGCAGTACACCACTGGTCCCTGGCTTCCAATCGCAAAAATAACCCTTGACCGTCACCCTCTGCCTCCGGCACTAAGCCAACTTTGGATCCAATTTTCCAAATTGCCCTGGATCCCATGGGCTCTTACCTTCAGAAAGGAAATAGGAGAGATCAGGGCCAACATGTTCCCGTAAAGTTGAAGGGTAGGAGCAACAAGTCCAAGGGAACCCTGGATGTCAAGGGTTATGGAGGATTAGATAAGGAATAAAAAGGAGGTTTATGACAGATTCAGAGCGCTGAAAATAGCGCAAGCCCTAAAAAAGTATAGAAAGCACAGGCCGTACTTAAAAAATGACTTTGGAGAGCGAAGAGGGGGCATGCAAAAACACTTGTGAGCAAGATAAAGGACAATACCAAGGAGTTTTTAAAGTATATTCATGGAAAGAGGATATCCAGGGAAAGAGTAGGGCCGATTAGGGACCAAAATAGCCATCTGTGTGGAGCCGGATGACATAAATTAGGTTTTAAATTATTACTTTTCATCTGTGTTCACCATGGAGATGGATGATGTTGGTGTAGAGATCAGGGAAGGGAATTGTGATATACTTGAATAAATTAACATTGAAAGGTAGGAAGTATTAGATGTTTTAGTGGGCTTAAAATGGATAAATCCTCAGGCTCAGATGAGATAGCTTAGTTTAGAAATACAGCACTGAAACAGGCCCTTCGGCCCACCAAGTCTGTGCCGACCATCAACCACCCATTTATACTAATCCTACACTAATTTCATATTCCTACCACATACCCACCTGTCCCTATATTTCCCAGCCACCTACCTAAACTAGGAGCAATTTACAATGGCCAATTTACCTGTCAACCTGAAATTCTTTGGCATGTGGGAGGAAACCGGAGCACCCAGAGGAATCACACGCTGACACAGGGAGCACTTGCAAACTCCACGCAGGCAGTACGCAGAATTGAACCCGGGTTGCTGCGGTGCTAACCACTGCACCACAGTACCGCCCTGGGAGGATGTGCCACAGACTGTTACGTGAGACAAGGGAAGAGATAGCAGGGGCTTTGACACAGATTTTCAAATCCTGTCTGATCACAGGAGATGTACCAGAGGACTGAGGACAGTGAATGTGGTACCATTATTCAAGAGGGGTAGCAGGGATAAACCAGATAATTACTGGTTGGTGAATCTAACATCAGTGGTACGGAAACTATTGGAAAAAATCCTGAGGAACAAGATTAATCTCCACTTGGACAGGCAGGCATTAATCGGGGAACTCAGCATGGCTTTGTCAGGGGGAGATCGTTTCTAACAAACTTGATTGAATTTGTCCCCAGTCTGCTGCAGGTAAATATATGAGAATGCAAAAAAAATAGATACATAGACTTATCCGAAAATATGCACAACAAAACTACTCTGCATTCACAATACCTGGCTTTGTCTCTTTACTATCGGCATCTCTGTGATTTGGATGTGTTCGCAGATAATTTACTGTTAAACGCTCGTGGTTTGCAATTAAACTTTAATCTCCCTACCCTTCATCTGACAGGTTCTGTCACTGGTGGCAAGGGTTCACCGGCTGGTTTGTACCATGCAATTTATGAAGAGATTGAGAATATTCCACCTGGCAAGGATTCCTATCAGATCCGGCGTTCAGGTCTGTGTTTTTTATTTCATACCGAATTTTGTCTAGACAAATGTCACTTCCACTTAAATACCCCATTTTAATGGTCAGTTTACTGACTGAACACTGTCAGAAATCCGTTCACTATCACCCTGTGAAGGTGGCCTATCACAGTGCGAGTGTGTCTATATCAGTGTGTATAGTAAGATGAGCAATGGGTTTGGGAAGATTCCCACCCATCGCGAATGGTTAAAGAACGTGATTTCAGTTTATTTGTAACTTTCATGTAATTTTATTCCATTTAAACTAGACCATAAATAATCACTGCTCTCAGGAGGAGACAGTCACATTGACTCAGATTTTATTTCTCGAGGTGACTGGATTTCTGGATCAGAAACACGTTCCCATCAGGAACTCCTTACCTGAAATCAGTGGTTTCTACAAAAAAACTTATTCTGACACTTTGTATTCTGAAGCTTAACATGATATCTACAAATTCCGCTTCATGATACTGGGGCAACAACACTAGAAAATCGATGAAAGCTTTGTCCTGTGATATATTTAGGGAGCGATTTAACCATTGAGATAAATTTCTGAGGTTACAACAAAACACACAAAGACGATTTCCCTGGTAGATAAATGAGAATCCTAAACGATTCAATAAGTATATTAAGAGTAAATGGGTAGCTAGGGAGAGAGTTGGTCCCCTTAAGGATCAGTGTGGTAATCGATGTGTGGAGCCACGGGAAATGGGGTAGGTCGTCAATGAATACTTTTCGTCTGTATTTACCGTGCAGAACGTCACGGAAGCTAATGCGTTCAAGGGAGGGACCAGCGATATCCTGGAGCATATCAACATTACAAGGGAGGAGGTGTTGGAGGTTTTGAAGCACATTAAGTTGGATAAATCTCCGGGGCCTGACCAGGTGTATCCTAGGAGGCTATGGGAGGAGATTGCTGGGACCTGGCAGAGAGTTTTGTATCATCATTAGCAACGGGTGAGGTACCGGAAGACTGGAGGAGAGCTAATGTTGTGCCTTTATTTAAGAAGGGTAGCAGGAATAAGCCAGGGAACTACAGGCCGGTGAGCATTACATCAGTGGTGAGAAATTTATTGGAAGGGATTCTGAGAGACAGAATTTATATGCATTTGGAAAGGCAAGGTCTGATTAGGGATAGTCAGCATGGCTTTCTGCGTGGGAAAACATATCTTACGAATTTGATTGAGTTTTTTGGGGAGGTGACCAAGAGGATTGACGAGGGCAGGGAGGTGGACGTTGTCTACATGGACTTTAGCAAGGCTTTTGACAAGGTCCTGCATGGTAGGTTGTTCCGGAAGGTTCGAACACATGGGATCCAGGGTGTGGTAGCACATTGGATACAAAATTGGCTTAGTGATCGGAGGCAGAGGGTGGTAGTGGATTGTTGTTCTTCAGATTGGAGGCCTGTGACCAGTGGTGCGCCGCAGGGATCGGTGCTGGGCCTTCTGTTGTCTGTCATACATATTGGTGACTTGGATGAGAATGCAGGGGGCATGATTAGTAAGTTTGCAGATGATACCAAAATTGGTGGTATAGTGGACAGTGAAGAAGGTTATCTCAAGCTACAACAGGATATAGATCAACTGGGAAAGTGGGCAAGTGATTGGCAAATGGTATATGTAACGCAGGCAAGTGCGAAATGATGCATTTTGGAAAGTTAAACCAGGGAAGGAGATAAACAGTGAATGGCAGGGCCCTGGGAGTGTTGTTGAGCAGAGAGACCTTGGGGTGCATGTACATAGTTCTCTGAAAGTAGCAATACAGCTAGACAGGGTGGTGAAGAAGGCGAATGGCATGCTTGCCTTCATCGGCCGAGGCATTGAGTACAAAAGTTGGGACGTCATGTTACAGTTGTACATAACGTTGGTTAGGCTGCACTAGGAGTACTGTGTGCAGTTCTGGTCGCTGCACTACAGGGAAGATGTGATTAAGCTAGAGAGGGTTCAGAAAAGATTCACAAAGCTGTTGGCTGGCTTGGAGCGCTTGATTAATAAAGAGAGATTGGATAGGCTGGGTCTGTTTTCCCTGGACCGAAGGAGACTGAGAGGGGACATGATAGAGGTATATAAAATGATGAGAGGCATAGATAGGTTAACTGGCCAGAGTCTGTTTCCCATGTTAAGGGTGACTAAAACTATAGGGCATTGATTTAAGGAGAGAGGGAGGAGGTTTAAAGGGGATAAAATTTTTCACACAAGGAATAGTGTTTATCTGGAATGAGCTGCCAGAGGAGGTGGTGGAGAGTGTAACAGTAGTAACATTTAAGAGGCATCTGGACAGGTACTTGAATGAGCAAGGCATAGAGGGATGTGGAATTAATACAGGCAGGGGGAATAGTATAGATAAGCATTATGGTGGGCATGGACGCTGTGGGCCGAAGGGCCTGTTTCTATGCTGTGCGACTCTATGACTCGAATTTCAAATCCGTTATTACCCTCCTTGCACACTTTTCCACCCCATTATCCGGGGTGGGGCTCGGTTTTGGAGCCCCACCACCTGCCGTTTGAGACTCTGAAAGGGAAAGAGACAGGGTGGAGGGATTTTGGATTAAGAAACTGTGCTCACTGACTATGTTTTACACTATTGTCTCTGCTCTGATGTCTGAAATCTGACCGACCGGCTGTACTGCGTATTGTTTTAACGGCTCGCTGTATGAGCCAACATTTAAGGTCCAACCCTAGTTGCTCTTGAACCACTGCAGTCCCTGTGATGAATTTTCCACAATCACGTCAGATACAAAGTCCCAGGACATTGTCACCAGATGATGACGGTATTATGTTATTTATTCGAACGTGCCAATCAATCTCTCCAATAACCATCCATGTTTGTGTTTAACAGCTACTGATTCCATTGAGTCCCTCAATCAGATTGAATATTACACCAGTTACAGTTTGGGTGACACGGATCCTGGATCAGAATATCCTGAAGGGAACATCTCTAGAATTCGGGGTGTGTACATTTTTACTAGTTACCATCACGTTTTTTTAATCCATCACTCTGTCTGATATCTAAAATCAACAATTAAATCAATCAGAACTCACTCGCCCGAAAATGATGCTGCTGAAGACATGGAGATTTGCTGAGTGAGTTTAGTTTAAAAAAATGGAGAAATAATTTGGATTTCTACAAAATCATCCCGATTGTATCCAGTAGTATAATGGAATGAAACTTTCAATTCATGATGTTTTCTTACACTGTTGTCTTGGCGGTGCAATGTGAAATTTGCGTGTATGTTGGATGGGTGATTCAATGCGATACACGTGACTTTTAAATGGAGGGCAGAATTTTGTTACACAGTGACCACAGTCTGGGAGTGAAAATGCCGCTGTATAGCGGTGCAAAGGAAACCTGACGTCCTTACACAGTTAGGTGATATTCCCCGAGTCGACCGAGCTCGTGGGTGGAGGCTCCACTTTAAGACACTGGGCAGATAACGGAGCAAAGAAAACAGGAAATTCATGGCAATTTTCCAAACTATTCACAATTTAGTGAAAGGCGGGCGAGACTAACAGTTTCAGAGACTCGCCATCGATAACCAAGGGGAAGTTCAGAGGAAGGTCAGTTTTGGCTGTGAAAAGCATTGTGGAACTGGAGGGAGGGGGAGAGATATTGAATCACGGTATTGGCAATCTGGAGGCTGACCGATCTTGGCGATCACAACAGAGGTATTCAGAATGAGCATCCTCTCTGACTTATAAGATAGGTATAAAAAATGAAAACAATGAAGGGCTTGAGAAGTGAGTGCAGCAATTTACAATAGGTGTCATCCACTCCTGTTTTGAGATCTCCCATTGTGGAGGAGCATCAGAGATGGAGAGAACAGCAGTCCCCAAGGGTTGGTCTGCTGCACCCAGAGAGGGACAGGAATCGTGAGGCTGGAACAGAGTGTGGATTAGCATTGCAGCACAGTAGCACGCAAGCAGCTTCTTGAGTGCAGATGATGCTACCCACGAGTGGGTTTACCATCAGAGGCTCTGCTTCCTGCAAATGTCAGAGCAGCAGTGTCACTGAAGATTGTGCCATACCAGGGAGGTGGTCACTGAGCTGGAGGAGGATCTGATGGAGGAGGATCTGAACCAATGAGTGGGGGCACCCCTCCTCCAATTTCATTTTCATATTGTGTGACATTTAAGGCTGTCAGCTTAATGTAAGGCACTGCACTCACCTTGCCATACTACGTCAGGGCATTGATCCTGTTCCTGCACTGAAGCCTCTTACATGGGACTACCTCACGTCTGCTCAACTCCTCCTCAATCTCCTGCCAGGCCCTGCCTGCCAGCCAAGCCGGCCTCCTCCACCCGTTCCGATGGGAAAAGCGCTTCCCTCCTGCCCTTGCCGCTTGGAGGAACACGTACAGGGAGACATGAGAAAACCTGGGCTCCACCCTTGCTCTGACTGCTGCCATCTTACAAACACACCAGTTGTCAGTCCTCCCACCCAATGTCCGACAGTGCTCCTGTCTTTCAATCGATTGCTGGCTGCCATTTAAAATATATGACGGGCCTATGATGACTCAACTGCCGCGGCACGACATGGTCCTACCATTCGTCAGCCTCAAATCTCATTCCAGCTGAAGATCACAGTCAAACCTGGCAAGCCTGAGTAGATTGGCGTCTAACAATATCATTCTAAATATTCAGTGTTACCATGTGATTTTTGTGAAAATCATTATTTCCTCTCAGGTCTGGTCCCCGGTGATTATGATGATGTTCAGACTGGAGCCATTGACACTCAGGATGGTCACTTGTTGCTGGACAGTGTTCCTGATGATCTCTTCACACTGACAAGTGCCGGCGGTGATCTCTCCACTATCAGTGAGTTAAACTCCCACAGTCACCATCTCTCTGTTTCTACTTTGAATTTCATTCCAATCGGCGATCTTACAGACTGCTGATTGATTTAAATTCATGTTGTGATTAAAGCAAATTAGTCTCCTCAATGGGGCGGCACAGTGGTGCAGTGGTTAGCACCGCAGCCACAGCTCCAACAACCCGGGTTCAATTCTGGGTACTGTCTGTGTGGCGTTTGCAAGTTTTCCTTGTGTCTGCGTGGGTTTTCTCCGGGTGCTCCTGTTTCCTCCCACAGCCAAAAGACTTGCAGGCTGGTCGGTAAATTGGCCATTATAAATTGCTCCTAGTATGGGTAGGTGGTAGGGAAATATAGGGACAAGTGGGGATGTGGTAGAAATATGGGATTAGTGTAGGATTAGTCGAAAATGGGTGGTTGATGATGGGCCAAAGGGCCTGTTTCAGTGCTGTATCTCTGAACAAAAGTAAATGCTGGACTTATTTTAGAAAATACATCCTGACGTTATCTCTGTTATGAACACATTCACTGGAAATCCTTCAGGTGCTCAATCTAAACACCCTGATTCGGGCTCAGCAGATCCACTTCATCTGCTATCACCCAGCGGGAAAATAACAACACGGTGAATGGAGCTGGAAACCATTCAAATTCCAGTCCCCATCACCTCATTGACACTTATACAGATGACCCGCACTGAACTCACTTTTAGTTCAATAATTAATCCATCATCTTTCTCTCCATAGTATGCAACTCCCAGACCCGCACTGAAACAGCTTTGCTGGTTCCCTCCAATCCTGAAAACAATGAGGATGTTCACTGTGACACGTTCACAACAGCAGACATTCCACCAATGACGGGCAGTGACTGTGCGGTTCAACATCTTACATCTGCATAAACCCGGTAAGACCAATGCTGTATTATTGGTTCCATTTATTTGTGCTGACAGTGTACAGTCCCGGCTGGTTCTTATATTAATATGATAATGAATGGTGTTTTCAGCAGTCAGTGATTCTAAAGTATCGCAGAGAACATTCTGTGTACTTACTATTGAAATAGGAGGATTATTGAAACAGAAATATTCTGAGTAGAGAACATATACTGTATTTGATGTGTTGATTTGATGGTTGGCATTGCTGTAACCCTCTCAAGTCGTTTCTGTTATCCTTTCAGCTAAAAAGTCAGCCTCAAATCCAGCAAATGATGTCTAAAGGTGTATCACAGACTGGTGGAAAATATTCTGTGTTAAATCTGAAACAATGGCATGAACATTTCCAACAGTGTGAACATGCTGAATGTGATTTACTTCACGATATAAGCATCACATTGCGTTCATCAGTCACCAGATTATTTGGTGTTGGAATAACAAGATTTGGCTTTTCTCCATATTTTCTCTGAAAGTGTGTGTAATCTGTTTAATTAAAATACCAAACAGAATTGATTTCGGATCATTTCTCTGTCTGTACAAATACTGAGATACATTCCACCGCATGTAATCACCAACACTGACACAGAGATTAAATCCATTGCTTATGAATAAAGAGTTGGTATGAAATTCGTTCTGTAACCGTTTCACATGTTCATACCCTATTAAAGAATGTTTAGAATACGTCTGTCGAAGAATAAATGGTCTGTCTCTTTTATCTGCATTTATTGTATCGGCTTCCTCCACCGCCATCTACTCGATGTGGACAAATTACTGCAGTTTATAATGTAAGTGTTGATGTACAATGGAAATAATGCAAAATTAATAAAAACATTGATTCCATGTTTTAGCTGTAATGTGTGTCTTTGTCAATATTAATTCCAATATTATGATTCAAAATTTAAATATACACCAATTCCTAGATACAATACAATGTTGTTTTACTGTGCTGCACTATCCTGGAGTATGGCGGTAGAGCAGGAGAATCTGATCAGAAATTAATGTGTTTTTGCAATTTAATTCTAAGTATTTTAGTTCATCATCAGTGGTGTGCAATTTTTACTCAGTCGGGAGAACGACTGCATCGTGCTGACTCTCCAGCTGATGGTGATTTTTGTTTTTGGTCGGCTGACTGAAACACCTGTAACCACCAGCAGAGGGCGAGCATTATTAGACTTGAAATCAGATAATGCTGGAAACACTGAGCAGGTCTGGTATCATCTGTGGAGAGAGAAACAGCACCAGCTTTGCACGTTAATGCGATTTCTTCAGAACCATGTAATGATTGAGATTATTGCTTTTAGCAAAGACAGAACCAGGGAAAAGTGGCATAGTGGCGCAGTGGTGAGCACCGCAGCCTCACAGCTCCAGGGAACCGGGTTCGATTCCGGGGACTGCCTGTGTGGAGTTTGCAAGTTCTCCCTGTGTCTGCGTGGGTTTCCTCCGGGTGCTCCGGTTTCCTCCCACAAGCCAAAAGACTTGCAGGTTGATAGGTAAATTGGCCATTATAAATTGTCACTAGTATAGGTAGGTGGTAGGGAAATGTAGGGACAGGTGGGGATGGTTGGTAGGAATATGCGATTAGTGTAGGATTAGTATAAATGGGTGGTTGATGTTCGGCA
Organism: Heterodontus francisci; assembly: GCF_036365525.1. NCBI lineage: Eukaryota > Metazoa > Chordata > Chondrichthyes > Heterodontiformes > Heterodontidae > Heterodontus > Heterodontus francisci. Next base: position 1,784,861 of record NW_027141749.1, on the reverse strand, counting down.
CAGACTCGGTGGGCCGAAGGGCCTGTTTCAGTGCTGTATCTCTAATCTAAATCTAATCTAAGGAGGCATGGAGGGAATAAAATAATTAAGGTTTATGTTAATATGGAGGCAGGTATGATTAAATGAATCCCGTCGCCTTTACTCTCTCTGATCTATGTCCCTGTGATCTGCAACACTTCATTCTCTCAACCATGACATTGTCATTAAACCTGCTGACAATGGAATCTCTGTTGTTGTTTTCTGAAAAGAACCTTGGGGAGCCTAAGCTCTAACTCTCTGGCGTATCTTCCCAATTTCCCTGGACCATGATCACACCAGCGAACATCAAGTCATCCTTTCGCATGCTATCACTGCACATGGAGAGTGGACCTGCGTGAGAAGGGCAGCGGCGGCATGAGATAAAAAGCTGTGGCAGAGAATCCCTTCTACCTCTCTCCACCTGTCAGAGCTCAGGTGTGTCATCTCAGAAAAACAGGTGGGTATCTCATCCGTGCCTGTTTTGATTAGCCAAGTGGTTTAAATGATGAGACGTGATTACAGATGATGAGTACAGTTAAGAAATTCACATTTAAAGTATTTAACATCCAAATTAATTAATTAGAATAGAGATAGCTGGGGAGGCGATGTGTTGTAGCTGTATTATGTGGGAGCTGGTGGACACTAGTGCGATCCACGGTGACCACATCTATAACAAGTGTTGGCTGCTCGAGGACATTCGGCTCAGAGTTGATGAGCTGGAGTCCGAGTTGCGGACAATGTGACACAGCAGGGAGGGTTAGAGTTACCTGGACACTGTGCTTCCGGAGACAGTCGCGCCCCTTATATTAATTACATCAACTTTGGACTGCAGTTAGGGACAGGAGGGTGTGACTGCGAGTGAGGCAAGTATGGGGATCTAGAATTTAGCTTTGGAGGAGACATATCCAATAGTTATGAGGCTCCTGCTCCCAGTGTGGACGAGGGCACAGGCAGAAGGGAGGATGAGCGAACTGACCACAGCACCATGGTTCAGAGCGCCATTCAAGTGGGTAAGAAAAGAGAAATGTACTAATAGGGGTTAGGATAGTTAGGGGAATAGGTACTGTTCTCTGCAGCAAAGATAGAGAGTCCCGAAGGCTGTGTTGCCCACCTGGTGCCAAGGTTGAGGAGACCTCTTCTTGGCTTCTGACGAGCTTGGAATGGAAGGGGAAGGATCCAGTTATTGTAGCCCATGTAGGTACCAACGACAGAGGAAGGACTCGGAAAGATGTTCCGCTGAGGGACTATGTGCAGCTCGTGCTAAATTAAAAAGCAGAACCACAAAGGCAATAATCTCCGCAATTCTACCTGAGCCACGTGGAAAATAGCGCAGGGTAAATAAGATTAGAGAGGTAAATGCATGGCTCAAAGATTGGTGTGGAAGAAATGGGTTCCGATTCATGGTGCTCTGGTACCATTTCTAGGGAAGGAGAGAGTTGTTCCGTTGGGACGGGGTTCATTTGAACAATGCTGGGACCAGTGTCCTGCCCATATGCCCATACGTATAACTAGGGTTGTAGATTCGATTTCAAACTAATTAGTGCGGGGGACGGGGGTGGGGGGTTTCAATTCAAGGGAAGTTTTAAAAACAATCAAAAGGAAATTGCAAGAGCATGACGCCCCCCTTTGTATTTTTGGTTATATTTTCTTTTGTTTTCTTTTTCCTTTTTTATTTGTTTACTTTATTTTAGGTTTTTCAGTTTGTTTCTACTGTGCTTACCTACTGTTTTTTTAATGTGAGTGATTGGAGTGCGTTCGGCTCAACAGTCAATTCTCACCCTCTTTGTCCTCACGCTTTGTATCTCAGCACACCATTAGCACATTATTTGCCTTTGTTCCATGACAATATGGTCAGTTAGTCTCTGACCCTGTCCTTTCAACACCTTCTCCTTTGTTATCTCTTGCCCACCCCGTTTTAGTTGCTTAAAACCTTTTACATTTCTAATATCTGTCAGTTCTGAAAATCGGTCACTGACCTGAAACAATAACGCTGCTTTTCACTGCTGTCAGGCCCACTGAGTATTTCCAGAATTTCTTGTTTTTATTTCAGATTTCCAGCATCTGATGCATTTTGCTTTTATCTTAGTGTTTAATTCACTGCCACTTCTCTTCCAGGAATTACATTGAAGAAGTTCTGCTCTTCTCTCCGACGGGATTTTCGTTTGCCTCTTTTACCTTGTTCACTTTCATTGCTTTCTATTTCCGTCGTGCTGCTTGCTAAAGTGTCTACCAAAACATGTTTTCACATTACCATTTCCTTCCTCAGTGACTGTCTCCAACTCCGACTTATTCCACGTGGATTCCAACTGAATTTCCATCCTTTTTTTTAATCCAGCAGGATTACAGGCATCTCTACGAAATACAACGTTCGTCGGACAGCTGTTCTTGCCGCATCCTGAGATCCACACTGGATTTCTGCATGTGCCCGCCGCATGTACACACTGGACCTCTCTCTCCAGAAGCACCACCTCACGTTATCTCAAAGCTGTTCTATTCCTCAGTTTCATTTCATCCTTCGTCTTATCCTACGCATTAATATTAGTCATTTTTCTTCCTTTCATGTGCTATGGAACGCAAGTTCCAACAGCTGATGGGAACTAATGCCCCTGCAGATCCTCCTTCCGTTTCTCTTCCCTCTGACCCAACCCCTTCTGATCTGACCCCTTTCCATGTATTCACTATACCCTCTGACCTTCCCCTCTCTGGTGCTGAACTTTTGGTACTCAGCAAAGGATTCAGTTTAATCACCTTACACCCCCACATCAATAAATTCCGTGCTTGGCACGACATTAACTTCTTTTTCCATTGCCTTGACGTCCATGCTCACTTCTTTGCACAGGAAACCTTCCCCGGCCAGAAGACCCATTCACCCGCCTCCAGCATGCACCCTCTACCTGGACCCTTCCCTCTGGCCTCTTAACAGCTCTTTATCTTTTCATTGAAAACTGTCAGCGCGTCATCATAATTTCTCTGCCTCCCACACTCACTTTAAACTATCCCTGCTCTGAACATGCTGGTCTCAGTTCTAACCCCGACATTGTCATCAAACCTGCAGATAAGGGTGGTGCTGTTATTGTCCGGTGTACCGACCTCTACCTTGCAGACGCTCAGTGCCAACACTCAGACACTTCTTCCGATTCCACCGGGACTGTCACTGACCTCATCTCCTCTGGAGATCTTCCTTCTGCAGCTTCCAACAGAGACATGATTACTATAGAGTATAAAACATGCCAGCAAATTGTTAAACAACATGAACTCACCATGACACAGCTTATAGTCTGGTTAATTCTCAAATGGGAAAGACAACTAATATAGAGCATAAATTGTTCCAGTTAATTGTTAGATTAAATGCCATCACTAATACACAGGCTATAATATTCTGATTAAGTGTTAAATTATGCATGATATCTAATTTAGAGAGTACAACGTCGCAGCTAATTGTTAAATTAGATGTCATCCCTAATACAGAGGGTGAATATCCTAGTTAGTTGTAAAAGGAGGAATATTAACTAATATAGGACATGAATTGTTCCTGTTAATTGTTAGATAGGACACCATCCCTAATACACAGGGTAGAATATTGTTGTTAACTGTTAAATTAGGCATCATAACAAATATAAAGTGTAAAATGTTCCAGCTAATTGTTAAATTTGATATCATCCCTAATTCACAAGTTGTAATATTCTGGTTAATTGTTAAATTACACAGGATAACTAGTGTAGAGTGCTTAAAATTCTAATATATTGTCAAATTTAAGGTCATCCCGAAGACACAGGTGATGATATTCTTGTTCATTGTTAAATTAGACATTACAACTAATAGAGTGTGTAAAATGTTACAGTTAATTGTTAAATTTGATGTCATGTCTAATACACAGTGTAAAATATTCTGATTAATTGTTAACTTCGACAAGCTAACTAATACAGAGTGTAAAACTTTCCAGTTAATTTTTAAATTAGATATCATCTCTAATACACAGGTGATAATCTGGTTAATTGTTACATTAGTTTAGTTTAGTTTCGAGATGCCGACCATCAACCACCCATTTATACTAATCCTACACTAATCCCATATTCCTACCACATCTCCACCTGTCCCTATATTTCCTTACCACCTACCTATACTAGGGGCAATTTATAATGGCCAATTTACCTACCAACCTTCAAGTCTTTTGGCTTGTGGGAGGAAACCGGAGCACCCGGAGAAAACCCACACAGACACAGGGGGAACTTGCAAACTCCACACAGTGGCGCAGTGGTTCGCACTGCAGCCTCACAGCTCCAGCGACCCGGGTTCAATTTTGGGTCCTGCCTGTGTGGAGTTTGTAAGTTCTCCCTGTGTCTGCGTGGGTTTCCTCCGGGTGCTCCGGTTTCCTCCCACAGCCAAAAGTCTTGCAGGTTGATAGGTAAAGTGGCCATTATAAATTGCCTCTAGTATAGGTAGGTGGTAGGGGAATATAGGGACAGGTGAGGATGTGGTAGGAATATGGGATTAGTGTATGATTAGTATAAATGGGGAATTTTCCTCCACACAAGATCAGGGGGCAGGTTGTTCAACCTTGCCCGTCTAAGAGCGAAGTCCAAAGTACGGAAAGTCCTCATCAGAGAACTCCTCTTTGCTGACGATGCTGCTTTAGCATCTCACACTGAAGAATGCCTGCAGAGTCTCATCGACAGGTTTGCGTCTGCCTGCAATGAATTTGGCCTAACCATCAGCCTCAAGAAAACGAACATCATGGGGCAGGATGTCAGAAATGCTCCATCCATCAATATTGGCGACCACGCTCTGGAAGTGGTTCAAGAGTTCACCTACCTAGGCTCAACTATCACCAGTAACCTGTCTCTAGATGCAGAAATCAACAAGCGCATGGGTAAGGCTTCCACTGCTATGTTCAGACTGGCCAAGAGAGTGTGGGAAAATGGCGCACTGACACGGAACACAAAAGTCCGAGTGTATCAGGCCTGTGTCCTCAGTACCTTGCTCTACGGCAGCGAGGCCTGGACAACGTATGCCAGCCAAGAGCGACGTCTCAATTCATTCCATCTTCGCTGCCTTCGGAGAATACTTGGCATCAGGTGGCAGGACTATATCTCCAACACAGAAGTCCTTGAAGCGGCCAACATCCCCAGCTTATACACACTACTGAGTCAGCGGCGCTTGAGATGGCTTGGCCATGTGAGCCGCATGGAAGATGGCAGGATCCCCAAAGACACTTTGTACAGCGAGCTCGCCACTGGTATCAGACCCACCGGCCGTCCATGTCTCCGTTATAAAGACGTCTGCAAACGCGACATGAAATCGTGTGACATTGATCACAAGTCGTGGGAGTCAGTTGCCAGCATTCGCCAGAGCTGGCGGGCAGCCATAAAGACAGGGCTAAATTGTGGCGAGTCGAAGAGACTTAGTAGTTGGCAGGAAAAAAGACAGAGGCGCAAGGGAAGAGCCAACTGTGCAACAGCCCCAACAAACAAATTTCTCTGCAGCACCTGTGGAAGAGCCTGTCACTCCAGAATTGGCCTTTATAGCCACTCCAGGCGCTGGTTCACAAACCACTGACCACCTCCAGGCGCGTATCCATTGTCTCTCGAGATAAGGAGGCCCAAAGAAGTATAAATGGGTGGTTAATGGTCTGCACAGACTCGGTGGGCCGAATGGTCTGTTTCAATGCGGTATCTCTAAATCAAATCAAAATAACCGATAGAGAGTGCAAATGTTCCAATTAATAGCTAAATTAAATGTCATCCATAATACACAGGGGATAATATTCTGGTTAATTATTTAAATGGACATAATAATTAATACAGAGCGTAAAACTTTCCAGGCATTTATTATATTAGATGTCATCCATAACACACAGGGGATAATATTAAGTTTCATTGTTAAAATGGACATGATAAGGAATATAGAGCGTAAAACGTTCCAGGCATTTGTTATATTAGATGCCATCCATAACACACAGGGGATAATATTAAGGTTAATTGTTTGAATGGACATACAAAATAATATAGAGACGAAAACGTTCCGGGCATTTTTAAATCAGATGTCATTCATATTAAGTAGTGGATAATATTTTGGTTAATTGTTAAATTAGACATCATATCTAATACAGAGTGCAAAATGTTCCCATTAGGTGTTGAATTAGATGTCATCCCGAATACAAAATGTATAAAATTCTGGTTAATTGCTAAATGGGGCATGATGATTAATACGGAGTATAGAACGTCCAGGCATTTGTTACATTAGTTGTCATCGCGAATACACAGGGTGTAATATTCTGGTTAATTGTTAAATTGGGCATGATGATAAATGTAGAGTGTAAAATGTTTCAGTGAATTGTTAAATTAGCTGGCATCCTGAATACACAGGGTATAATATTCTGGGTAATTGTTAAATGGGTCATGGTAATTAATAAGAGTGTATAAAATTCCAATATATTGTCAAATTAGATGCCATCCCAAGTACAAAAGGAATGATCTTCTGGTTAATGGTTAAATTAGACAGTATAACTAATAAAGAGCGTAAATCGTTCCACTTGTTAAATCAGATGTCATCACGAAAACACAGGGTCTAATATTCTTGCTAATTGTTAAATTAGACAAACTAACTAATATAGTTTGTAAAATGTTCCAGTTAATTGTTAAATTAGATGTCATCCCTAACACACAAGTTATAATATTCTAGTTAATTGTTAAATTATACATGATAACTAGTATAGCGTGCTTCAAATTCTAATAAATTATCAAGTTAAATGTCATCTCTAATGCACAGGGTTAATTGCTTTTTTAGACATGGTATCTAATACGGAGTGCAAAACGCTCCAGTTGGTTGTTAAATTAGATGTCACCAATAATACACAAGGCATAATATTCCGGTTAGTTGTTAAATTAGGCATGATATCTAATACATAACATGAATTGTTCCAGTTAATTGTTAAATAAGATCTCATCCCTAATGCACAGGGTATAACATTCTTGGTAATTGTAAAATTAGACTTGATAACTAATGTAGAGTGTAAAACGTTTCAGTTAATTGCTAACTTAGATGTTATCCCGAATACACAGGGTTTATTGTTCTGGTTAATTGTTAAATTACGATTGATAACTAATATAGAGCGCTGTCGCACCTGTTTCTTGACAGCCGTCCGAGAAATACTTACATGACTGTTGCGGAGTGGGGCTGCTGTCAATCTGGCAGCAAAGCAGAAAGTACTGCAGAAATCCAGCAGGTCAGGCAGCATCTGTGGAGACAGAAGCAGAGTTAACTTGTCCAAGTTCACAGACCTGAAAGTTAACTCTGCTTCTCTCTCTGCAGATGCTGCCTGACCTGCTTAGTTACCCTAACACATTCCGCTTTGCTGTCACATACTTACCCTGCTGTGTCCCAGTGTCCTGTGAAGTTGTGATTCTCTTCTCCCACTTAAGTGTAACATTCCCTCTTGCAGGCGAGCTGCACCTGGGTGAATAATCTTAATTTTGCACATTCCAGTACGTGAGACTTAAATAGACCATTAAGTGCATTACAGAGGTTTGCAGAGAACACACTGATACAAATGGGAATACACGTGTGTTACAGCAATGTAAACACTCCTTTCACTAAATGTTCCTCACCAACATGTGTGTCCTTTTCTCTATGGGAATGATATGTGCCAGCATGTAGCGGCAACGTCACATCCTTTTGCACCGTTGGCACTTCAGGAGAGCCAACGTATGCAAAAACACCATTACTATGCCATGATTACTCATGAGCGTCTCCAGGGACTCAGTGACATGGACATTGCATCAGTGTGGTTTGCAGAGTTCATGGTGGTTCCGATGGAGCAGACAGCCTTTGTCTGATATGACACCTCTGTACGTCTCTCGCTCACTGCTAGCCCTGTGTGCAGAGCCTGGGTGTCATCTGCCCTCCAATGTATCTTTCATGTTGTAGGTCCTCAGCGTCCTCATATTCCGAGGAGGAATCTATTGACGTCTCTCATCATCAAGCCAAGCCTGGCCCCTGTTGGGTGCATACTTGTGCAGACCAGCAAAGAAAAGAGTTGGCCTTTTCGGCCTGTAGTACAGGGCATTACCCTATCCATACAGCCATTGAAGGCGTTCTTTCAGCATGCCGATCAGCTGCTCAATGGTGGCTCTTGTAGCTCAGTGGCTGGCGTTGTACTTCTCCTCTGCAGCAGTGGTGGAGTCCCTCACTGGTGTTGGGAGCCATGTCTGCAATGGATAGCCCTTATCTCCAAGAAGCCACCCCTCCCTCTGGGCCAGTTGAGTGAACAGTGGTGGTGGCCGGGACGGGTGCAAGACCCAGGTGTCATGACAGTTTCCTGAGAGGTGGTCACACATTCGCTGCAAGCAACTGTGGTGTTCACATACCAGCTTCACCTGGATTGAGTGGGCTCCTTTAATATTGACGTCTGCAGGTGGTAGCCTGGCAGTAGACCTGATGACCACTTGTGTGCAGTCTATGAACATTACAACCTATGGTTCTCCGGCAATGATGCCAGAACCAATGGCCCTCTGGGTCTGGCTGTGAGAGTCCGGCCTGAAGTGAACATCCTCACTGGCCATCCGGTGCGGCCATTGGTGACCTCCCTGATGCAGCGGTACACTTCTAACTGCATGACCCAACAAGGTCTCTGGTGGTCCCCGAACAGGCTTCAGAGGGATCAGCCTCGGGAACCGCTGTAATGATGAGAAACAAAGGCATGGGATGTCCACAGGAGCCCATGGGCTGCAGGCCATCCTTGAGCAGGGCACAGAGACATGCCACCACCCTCTCTGTAGGCACAATCTCCTCTGACACTGGTGATCTGACATCTGTTGGTATATCATGTGGGGCCTGGTAGATGTACCGCAAACGTAATTGCCAGGTCCCCTTGGTGGCTGCTGATCACGACCAGGGGCCTCTACACGGATCGCACCTGCCTGTTGGTATTGCCTCTAGCATATACGGATCCTCACGTGCAGTGGATCACACAATGGCGGACGAGCCAAATCTGTTGCCATGTGATAAATAATGTTGCACCCTTCATATATTCGAAGGCTGCTAATAGGGCAAGGATTGGCGTTGATAGGCACATCAGCTGCTTTCCTGGATCAACTATGTGGGGTGCCATGGCATTTCCCAACTTCGCCGACACTTGGAGTGGCACAGCATGACAACATCAAGATCCTACCAGCCGAATCGATTGCCAACAGCATCCACATAACCTTAATTCTCCTGCCCTTTCACACAGGGTGCCGTGTGTGCCATTGGCCCCTCACAAACACAGAGAACACACTGTTAACGGAGGGCTGGCACATGATAATTCGCTTCATGTGAGCACAGCTTTCCCTCCAGTAATCCCAGGCCGCATCCCATTCAGAATGCAAAGGAAGATCCCTGTGCATCATCCTATTCTCCTCCCTTTAAGAAAGCAGAGTTAGACCCCTGCATAGAACATAGAAACATTGAATATAGGAGAGGAGCAGGCCATTCGGCCCTTCGAGCATGCTTCATCATTCATTATGACCATGACTGATCATACAATTCAGTAACCAGTTCCCGCTTTCACCCCACATAATGGTCAACCAACCCAGTTTACAGATCGCCAGTCTGAGCTGGGACAGTGTGAATATGGGTCAACCAGCCCCAGGACACTGATCACCATGCTGAGCTGGTACAATGTAAATGTAGGTCAACCAGCCCAAGATAGTGATCACTATGCTGAACTGTCAATGTGTGAATATGGGTCAACCAGCCCAAGATACTGATCACCATGCCAATCTGGTACAGTGTGAATATGGGTCAACCAGGCCAGGATACTGTTCACCATGCCAAGCTGTTACAGTGTGAATATGGGTCAACAATCCCAGGATATTAGAACATTACAGCGCAGTACAGGCCCTTCAGCCCTCGATGTTGCGCCGACCTGTGAAACCATCTGACCTGCACTATTCCATTTTCATCCATATGTCTATCCAATGACCACTTAAATGCCCTTAAATTTGGCGAGTCTACTACTGTTGCAGGCAGGGCGTTCCACGCCCCTACTACTCTCTGTGTAAAGAAACCACCTCTGACATCTGTCCTATATCTATCACCCCTCAACTTAAAGCTATGTCCCCTCGTGTTTGCCATCACCATCCGAGGAAAAAGGATCTCACTATCCACCCTGTCCAGCCCTCTGATTATCTTATATGTCTCTAATAAGTCACCTCTTCTCCTCCTTCTCTCTAACGAAAACAACCTCAAGTCCCTCAGCCTTTCCTCGTAAGACCTTCCCTCCATACCAGGCAACATCCTAGTAAATCTCCTCTGCACCTTTTCCAAAGCTTCCACATCCTTCCTATAATGCGGTGACCAGAACTGCACGCAATACTCCAGGTGCGGCCGCACCAGAGTTCTGTACAGCGACAGCATGACCTCGTGGCTCCTGAACTCGATCCCCCTACTAATAAAAGCTAACACACCATATGCCTTCTTAACAGCTCTATTAACCTGGGTGGCAACTTTCAGGGATTCATGTACCTGGACACCAAGATCTCTCTGCTCATCTACACTACCAAGAATCTTCCCATTAGCCCAGTATTCTGCAATCCTGTTACTCCTTCCGAAGTGAATCACCTCATACTTTTCCGCATTAAACTCCATTTGCCATCTCTCAGCCCAGCTCTGCAGCCTATCTATGTCCCTCTGTAACCTACAACATGCTTCGGCACTATCCACAACTCCACCGACCTTCGTGTCATCCGCAAATTTATTAACCCGCCCTTCTACACCCTCATCCAGGTTATTTATAAAAATGACAAACAGCAGTGACCCCAAAACAGATCCTTGCGGTACACCAGTAGCAACTATACTCCAGGATGAACATTTACCATCAACCACCACCCTCTGTCTTCTTTCAGCAAGCCAATTTCTGATCCAAAGCACTAATTCACCTTCAATCCCATACTTCTGTATTTTCTGCAATAGCCTACCGTGGGGAACTTTATCAAACGCCTTACTGAAATCCATATAGACCACATCCACGGCTTTACCCTCAAACACCTGTTTGGTCACCTTGTCAAAAAACTCAATAAGGTTTGTGAGGCACGACCTACCCTTCACAAAACCGTGCTGACTATCTCTAATGAACTTATTCTTTTCAAGATGATTATAAATCCTATCTCTTATAACCTTTTCCAACATTTTACCCACAACCGAAGTAAGGCTCACAGGTCTATAATTACCAGGCCTGTCTCCACTCCCCTCCTTGAACAAGGGGACAACATTTGCTATCCTCCAGTCTTCCGGCACTATTCCTGTCGACAATGACGACATAAAAATCAAGGACAAAGGCTCTGCCATCTCCTCCCTGGCTTCCCAGAGAATCCTAGGATAAATCCTATCTGGCCCAGGGGACTTATCTGTTTTCACACTTTCCAAAATTGCTAACACCTCCTCCTTCTGAACCTCAATCCCATCTAGCCTAGTAGTCTGAATCTCAGTATTCTCCTCGACAACATTTTCTTTCTACACTGTAAATACTGACGAAAAATATTCATTTAACACTTCCCCTATCTCCTCCGATTCCACACACAACTTTCCACTACTATCCTTGATTGGCCCTAACCTATCTCTAGTCATTATTTTATTCCTGATATACCTATAGAAAGACTTAGTGTTTTCTTTGATCCTATCCGCCAATGACTTCTCGTGTCCTCTCCTTGCTCTTCTTATCTCTCCCTTTAGATCCTTCCTGGCTAGCTTGTAGCTCTCAAGCGCCCTAACTGAGCCTTCACGTCTCATCCTAACATAAGCCTTCTTCTTCCTCTTGACAAGCTCTTCAACATCTTTAGTGAACCACGGATCCCTCGCTCGACAACTTCCTCCCTGCCTGACAGGTACATATTTATCAAGGACACGCAGTAGCTGCTCCTTGAATAAGCTCCACATTTCGTTTGTGCCCATCCCCTGCAGTTTCCTTCCCCATCCTGCGCATCCTAAATCTTGCCTAATCGCATCATAATTTCCTTTCCCCCAGCTATAATTCTTGCCCTGCTGTATATGCCTGTCCCTGACCATCGCTAAGGTAAACCTAACCGAATTGAGATCACCATCACCAAAGTGCTCACCAACTTCTAAATCTAACACCTGGCCGGGTTCATTACCCAGTACCAAATCCAATGTGGCATCGCCCCTGGTTGGCCTGTCTACATACTGTGTCAGAAAACCCTCCTGCACTCACTGGACAAAAACAGACCCATCTGAAGTACTCGAACTGTAGTATTTCCAGTCAATATTTGGTACACCATGCCAATTTGGTACAGTTTGAGTATGGGTCAACCAGCCCAGGATACTGATCACCATGCCAAGCTGGTACAATGTGAATATGGGTCAACCATCCCAGGATATTGATCACCATGCCAAGCTGGTACAGTGTGAATATGGGTCAACCAACCCAGGATTCTGATCACCATGCCAAGCTGGAACAATGTGAATATGGTCAACCAGCCCAGGATACTGATCACCATGCCGGGCTGGTACAGTGTGCATATGGGTCAACCAGCCCAGGATACTGATCACCATGCCAAGCTGGTACAATGTGAATATGGGTCAACCATCCCAGGATATTGAGCACCATGCCAAGCTGGTAGTGTGAATATGGCTCAACCAACCCAGGATTCTGATCACCATGCCAAGCTGGTACAATGTTAATATGGGTCAACCAGCCCAGGATACTGATCACCATGCCCAAGCTGTTACAGTGTGAATATTGCTCAACCAGCCTAGGATACTGATCATCATGCCGAGCTGGTACAGTCTGAATATGGGTCAACCAGTATAGGATATTGATCACCATGCTGAGCTGGTACAGTGTGAATATGGGTCAACCAGTTTGTTTATTTCTGTTTTTAATAAAGTTATTTTAAAAATATAAGTGTGTATATAAAGGGGGCCTGAAGAATAAAGGCCCCCTCGACATAAAATATATAAAAGGGGCCTGGGGTATGAAGGCCACCTTGGGAAATAAAACGGGGGTTAGATACAGAGTAAAGCTCCTAAAAAAAACAAACGGGTGTTCGATACAGAGTAAAGCTCCCTCTACACTGTCCCCCATCAGACACTCCCAGGACGGGCACAGCACGGGGGTGAGATACAGAGTAAAGCTCCCTCTACACTGTCCCCATCAAACATTCCCCAGGACAGGTACAGCAGGGGGGTTAGATACAGAGTAAAGCTCCCTCTTAAAAAAAATAAAAAATAGGTGTCAACCAGCCCAGGATACTGATCACCATGCCAAGCTGGGACAGTGCGAATATTTGTTAACCAGCCCAGGATACTGATCATATTGCCGAGCCGGTACACTGTGAATATGGGTCAACCAGCACAGGATTCTGATCATTATGCCGAGCTGTTACAGTGTGACTATGGCTCAACCAGCCCAGGGTACTGATCACCATGCCGAGCTGGTGCAGAGTGAATATTTGTCAACCAGCCCAGAATACTGATCACCATGCCGAGCTGGTACAGTGTGAATATGGGTCAACCAGCCCAGGATACTGATCACCATGTCAAGATGGTACAGTGTGAATATGGGTCAACCAACCCAGGATTCTGATCACCATGCCGAGTCGGTACACTGTGAATATGGGTCAACCAGCCCAGGATACTGCGCACCATGCCATGCTGGCACAGTGAGAAGATTTGTCAACCAGCGCAGGATACTGATCAACATGCCGAGCTAGTACAGTGTGAATATGGGTCAACCAGCCTCGGATACTGATCACCATGCCAAGCTGGTACTGTGTGAATACGGGTCAACCAGCCCAGGATTCTGATCATTATGCCGAGCTGTTACAGTGTGAATATGGCTCAACCAGCTCAGGGTACTGATCACCATGCCGAGCTGGTGCAGAGTGAATATTTGTCAACCAGCCCAGGATACTGATCACCATGCCGAGCTGGTACAGTGTGAATATGGGTCAACCAGCCCAGGATACTGATCACCATGTCAAGATGTTACATTGTGAACATGGGTCAACCAACCCAGGATTCTGATCACCTTGCCAAGCTGGTACAATGTGAATATGGGTCAACCAGCCCAGGATACTGATCACCATGCCGAGCTGTTACAGTGTGAATATGGCTCAACCAGCCTAGGATACTGATCACCATGCCGAGCTGGTACAGTGTGAATATGGGTCAACCAGTATAGGATACTGATCACCATGCTAAGCTGGTACAGTGTGAATATAGGTCAACCAGCCCAGGAGGCTGATCACCATGCCAAGCTGGTACAGTGTGAATATTTGTCAGCCATTCCAGGATACTGATCACCATGCCGTGCTGGTACAGTGTGAATATGGGTCAACCAGCCCAGGATACCGATCACCATGCTAAGCTGGTACAGTGTGAATATAGGTCAACCAGCCCAGGATTCTGATCACCATGCCGTGCTGGTACAGTGTGAATATGGGTCAACCAGCCCAGGATAATGATCACCATGCCAAGCTGGTACAGTGTGAATATGGTCAACCAGACCAGGGTACACATCGCCATGTCAAGCTGGTACAATGTTAATTTTGTTAACCTGCCCAGAATACTGATCACCATGCCAAGCTGGAAGAGTGTGAATATGGGTCAACCAACCCAGGATTCTGATCACCATGCCGAGCTGTTACAGTGTGAATATGGGTCAACCAGCCCAGGATACTGATCACCATGCCAAGCTGGAAGAGTGTGAATATGGGTCAACCAGCCCAGGATACTGATCACTATGCCGAGCTGGTACAGTGTGAATATGGTTCAACCAGCCCAGGATACCGATCACCATGCCGATCTGGTACAGTGTGAATATGGCTCAACCAGTCCAGGATACTGATCACCATGCCGAGCTGATACAGTGTGAAGATTTGTCAACCAGCCCAGGATACTGATCACCATGCCGTGCTGGTACAGTGTGAAGATTTGTCAAGCAGCCCAGGATACTGATCACCATGCCGAGCTGGTACAGTGTGAATATGGGTCAACCAGCCCAGGATACTGATCACCATGCCAAGCTGGTACAGTGTGAATATTTGTTAACCATCCCAGTATACTGATCGCCATGCTGTGCTGGTACAGTGTGAAGATTTGTCAACCAGCCTAGGATACTGATCACCATGCCGAGCTGGCACAGTGCGAATATGGGTCAACCAGCCCAGGATTCTGATCACCATGCCGAGCTGGTACAGTGTTAATTCTGTTAACCTGCCCAGAATACTGATCACCATGTCAAGCTGGTGCAATGTTAATAGGGGTCAACCAGCCCAGGATACTGATCACCATGCCGAGCTGGTACAGTGTTAATTCTGTTAACCTGCCCAGAATAATGATCACCATGCCAAGCTGGAACAACTGGAATATGGTCAACCAGCCCAGGATACTGATCATCATGCCAAGCTGGGACAATGTGAATATGGGTAAACCATTCCAGGATATTGATCACCATGCCAAGCTGGTACAGTGTGAATATAGCTCAACCAACCTAGGATTCTGATCCCCATGCCGAGCTGTTACAGTGTGAATATGGCTCAACCAGCCCAGGATACTGATCACCATGCTGAGCTGGTACAGTGTGAATATAGGTCAACCAGCCCAGGATACTGATCACTATGCCAAGCTGGTACAGTGTGAATATAGCTCAAACAACCCAGGATACTGATCACCATGCATAGCTGGTACAGTGTGAATATGGCTCAACCAGCCCAGGATACTGATCACCATGCCGAGCTGGTACAGTGTGAATATGGCTCAACCAGCCCAGGATACTGATCACCATGCTGAGCTGGTACAGTGTGAATATAGGTCAACCAGCCCAGGATACTGATCACCATGCCGAGCTGGTACAGTGTGAATATTTGTCAACCAGCCCAGGATACTGATCACCATGCCGAGCTGGTCCAGTGTTAATTTTTGTTAACCTGCCTATAATACTGATCACCATGCCATGCTGGAACAATGTGAATATGGACAACCAGCCCAGGATACTGATCACCATGCCGAGCTGGTACAGTGTGAAGATTTGTCAACCAGCCCAGGATACTGATCACCATGCCGAGCTGGTCCAGTGTTAATTTTTGTTAACCTGCCCATAATACTGATCACCATGCCATGCTGGAACAATGTGAATATGGACAACCAGCCCAGGATACTGATCACCATGCCGAGCTGGTACAGTGTGATTATGGGTCAACCAGTATAGGATACTGATCACCATGCCAAGCTGGTACAATGTGAATATGGGTCAACCATCCCAGGATATTGATCACCATGCCAAGCTGGTACAATGTTAATAAGGGTCAACCAGCCCAGGATACTGATCACCATGCCAAGCTGGTACAATGTTAATAAGGGTCAACCAGCCCAGGATACTGATCACCATGCTGAGCTGGTACAGTGTGAATATGTGTCAACCAGCCCATGATACTGATCACCATGCCGAGCTGGTACAGTGTGAATATTTGTCAACCATCCCAGGATACTGATCACCATGCCGTGCTGGTACAGTGTGAAGATTTGTCAACCAGCCCAGGATACTGATCACCATGCTGAGCTGGTACAGTGTGAAGATAGCTCAACCAGCCCAGGATACTGATCACCATGCTGAGCTGGTGCAGTGTGAATATTGGTCAACCAACCCCGGATACTGATCACCATGCGGAGCTGTACAGTGTGAATATGGGTCAACCAGCCCAGGATACTGATCACCAGGTCAAGCTGGTACAGTGTGAATATGGGTCAACCAGCCCAGGATTCTGATCACAATGCCGAGCTGGTACAGTGTTAATATTTGTTAACCTGCCCAGAATACTGATCACCATGCCAATCTGGAACAATGTGAATATGATCATCCAGCCCAGGATGTTGATCACCATGCCAAGCTGGTACAATGTTAATATGGGTCAACCAGCCCAGGATACTGATCACCATGCCGAGCTGTTACAGTGTGAATATAGGTCAACCATCCCAGGATACTGATCACCATGCATAGCTGGTACAGTGTGAATATGGCTCAACCAGCCCCGGATACTGATCACCATGCCGAGCTGTTACAGTGTGAATATGGCTCAACCAGCCCAGGATACTGATCACCATGCCGAGCTGGTACAGTGTGAATATGGCTCAACTAGCCCAGGATACTGATCACCATGCTGAGCTGGTACAGTGTGAATATAGGTCAACCAGCCCAGGATACTGATCACCATGCCGAGCTGGTACAGTGTGAATATTTGTCAACCAGCCCAGGATACTGATCACCATGCCGAGCTGGTCCAGTGTTAATTTTTGTTAACCTGCCCATAATACTGATCACCATGCCATGCTGGAACAATGTGAATATGG